>NW_018408827.1:89509-89782 GCF_002113885.1 Mizuhopecten yessoensis
GAAATCCCCGGTCAGACCGGGGTTCAAACCCGGGACCTTCCGAACTCTAGTTGGACACTCTACCAATTGAGCTATCTGTTCGCCGACAATCTACCCAGTCCAGTTCCGCTACATGGATATATCAATTTCCAATTTGATAAGAAAAGCAGAGGATAATGTAAATATAAGTGCATGGCAAAAACATGTAAAACAATAAAGACAAAAATGGGAATAAAACTTGAAAGGAAGGGTCAGTTGTGCTAAAGATATTTCTATAGTGTAGTGGTCATCACA
>NW_018408827.1:93254-93361 GCF_002113885.1 Mizuhopecten yessoensis
TGGAAAATAAAGACTGAAATTGGGAAAAAACCGAGTCATATTCTAAATATTGTAATGGATCTCTTTAACAGACCCTATAAACACCTGGAAAAAACTCTGATTACATA
>NW_018408827.1:98584-98817 GCF_002113885.1 Mizuhopecten yessoensis
CTCCAAAAGTTTTTCTATTTGTTTTTATACATCTTGCAGCTCGACGAGCTGAGTGTTATGAAGTAAGAATTGTGAACAAAAATTAGTAAGTGCGACCAATGAGCTATGTACACATTAAACGGATGTAAACTTTTGGCAAAGTGTTTTTGATTTATAAACACTAAGCAGTAAAAGGAGAAAACGTTGACAAAAACAAAGACACACGCTTATTTGAATCGGTAGTCCCTTTCCTT
>NW_018408827.1:100360-102392 GCF_002113885.1 Mizuhopecten yessoensis
GACAGCATATAAACTGCAATTCTACCATTAGGATTCCATTTGTAGTACATTTAGTTAAACAATTGATCCAGATTCTACTATAAACCATATACTCCACCTTGATAGTATATTGGAATGATTTTGGATTAATTATGAAATACTTGCATTGACCTGTAGTTATTGAAGATTTATTTTCACATTGGTCATACACCATATTAATCTTAAGATGACACATTTACCGAATACCGATTTTTTCGAAATTTCTACTATCGTCAGTCAACATAATGTGCCAAATAATATCCAAAAAATAATATACCGAAAATGTGTCTATCACTTCCGTAAAGATGCGAAACAACTAAAAATGTACATAACATACTAAACTTTTATGTGTGAGAGACTGCATAACTTTTTTTATTTTGCAACATCTAGCTTTATAGCTGGGCTCATCATAAGCAGCAGACCTTATTGATGAAAATTTGATCAGTTGCGATAATAAATTGGTGCGACGTATTGTTAAAGGATCAAACATGACTATAGTCATAAGGTTATTGCATATTATTTGGAAATAGACGTTGCTACAATTTGACATTTATATGACAAATGTACCGGTTTTCAAATTTTCTGAAATTTTCACTATAGTATCTTAACATAAAGTACCAAATTTTTAGAGTTTAAGATTTTGTAACATTTTTTAATATGCACTATTTTGTTACATATTTGAGTTCATAATTTGAAGCAGATCCTACTTTAAATAATATAGTATTATTTGATAGCGTAGAACATTGTTTTGATAGTTTTTTTGGACAAAAAAAAAAGTGAACCCTGTCGTACACCTTTGGAAGGCGGCACTAAATAGTTCATAGCACAGGCCCTGGGGACCTTTTAAATTTTAAAAAAAATATCTCATGGGTCGTGTCTTAGGGACCTACAAATATAACCTAGTAATGGTTAAATTGCTTTGTGGGCAAAATTCGTTTGTTCTGTAACAGGTCCTTTAACAAAGACATGAAATAAGTTGTTTTCTAGATTGTAAGGATGTAATGGACTTCGTCATCAACGCATGTGTATTGTGTGTGTGTTAAACCGAAACATCGTAGCACTGTAGGGTTTAAGACTGGTGTGCCTCCACGGATAGCTAAGTTAGGAGCACATCCTTGTAACGATGGCANGTTAAACACTGTAACGGCAACTTGGGACAATATGTAAGCATGCTGCCATCTTCCTTGTTGAGATATCGTTATAGTCAAGAAAGGACCTGTTAAAGGAACAAAAGAATTTTGCCCACAAAGCAATTTAACCATTTATGGGTTATATTTGTAGATCCCTAAGACACGACCCATGAGATATTTTTTGAAGTGATCCTATCACCACATCCCTATACCTTGGTTATTTTTCCTAAACTGCATTTCACCGCAAAACAATATGATATAAACGGGGGTTTTATCCAAGGAGGTCAATTACCACAACCTATTTATTTAGGACATAGTACATATCACGGGTACGAACAGGACTGTGATAATAACGGGATGACAGCATATCAACTGCAATTCTACCATTAGGATTCCATTTGTAGTCCATTTAGTTAAACAATTGATCCAGATTCTACTATAAACCATATACTCCACCTTGATAGTATATTGGAATGATTTTGGATTAATTATGAAATACTTGCATTGACCTGTAGTTATTGAAGATTTATTTTCACATTGGTCATACACCATATTAATCTTAAGATGACACATTTACCGAATACCGATTTTTTCGAAATTTCTACTATCGTCAGTCAACATAATGTGCCAAATAATATCCAAAATATGTTGGTGTACAAAAACCGAAAATGTGTCTATCACTTCCGTAAAGATGCGAAACAACTAAAAATGTACATAACATACTAAACTTTTATGTGTGATAGACTGCATAACTTTTTTTATTTTGCAACATCTAGCTTTATAGTTGGGCTCATCATGAGCAGCAGACCTTATTGATGAAAATTTGATCAGTTGCGATAATAAATTGGTGCGACGTATTGTTAAATTATCAAACATGACTATAG
>NW_018408827.1:105552-106611 GCF_002113885.1 Mizuhopecten yessoensis
ATAGTCGTAGTTTTACAATTCTCACAGCGTTTAAATTGTTAGTTCAAGGTCTTTATGGTTAGTTAATGATCAATACGAGTTTTACGTTTTCCTCTATAACAATAAAAAGTACCAGCTTACGCATTCCAACTATGACATGCATCGCTGGAGGAGTTTAAAGCTAGGAATCTTAAGTTTGTCAAATAAATCTGGTGAATATTATGTAGGACTAGATCTGTTCTTTTTATTGTAACATACATTTACAACAATGATACAAATCGTATATTATTTGGCTATTATCATTTTTCCTCAACATTTATGTCACTTACAGAACCGTCATAAACCAATACTAACATTGTGACATAGTTGAAAAGTGCATTGTATATACCGTATTTTCTATTCATATCCTCCTTTGTATATATTTACATTGTATATTTTTCAATATATGTCATATTTAAGTATTATTTATCTTGGAATTGAATATATTAACCTTTAATAGCACATTGCTAATATTTCTACTGTATCTTATCATGGTTTTAATCTGTAGAGTATATCGTATAACGATATTCCATCCGATAGTTAATAGTTTGGTGTAAGACCAAATACTTGTTTAACCAAAGGTTATCTAAGCATTAAACAGCATTCTGTTACGTGTGATGGTCCTATAACTCGGAATAGGATTGCAGAAAAAATGAGAAACGCGGGTAAGCTCGTTATGATTATCACTCTGCAATCCTGTTCCGTGTTATAGGTTTATGCTTATATTTACATTTTTCATTTTTTTTCATTTTATTTTCTTAGTTCGAAACGCACTTTTAAATTCGAGTTTCGCAGTGTTTGTTCAAGGGCTACAACAGCCCAT
Source organism: Mizuhopecten yessoensis (assembly GCF_002113885.1). Lineage (NCBI taxonomy): Eukaryota > Metazoa > Mollusca > Bivalvia > Pectinida > Pectinidae > Mizuhopecten > Mizuhopecten yessoensis. Next base: position 106,394 of record NW_018408827.1, read on the forward strand.
GGTATTGCTCAGAGAATGTTGTCTCGTGACTTTCCCCGTAAAAGAAATATAGTTCGTGGAAACAAACATATCGATACAATTTCCATAATTTAATCAATGAATATTCTTCAATTCACTTTTTATGATAATTTTATATAAAACAGTGAATATTCTTGAATCATAGTGTTGGTGGGTTTTTTACCTAGTGCGGAGGGGAACAGCGATCCTGTAGTTAGTCG
>NW_018408827.1:107003-180081 GCF_002113885.1 Mizuhopecten yessoensis
TTTTTCATAACAGTCCCGCAAGGTATGGTTTCTTTTCATAAATGATTTATCAAAGTTCTAGTCATGTCAGTAACATTTGTTTCTAATGCATAGTTATCATTTTAGACAATGGAACGGATATCTCATATAATGAAAGATAGTCTGTGTATGTATCCAACAACTATCCTGTTCTACATCTAAACACTCTATTCTAAAACCTAAGATAAGTGTGGGGGAAGTTGCCCACTACTACATTTTTAAGAAGCATATCACATACGAAATAATTATGTAGGANGTGCAACTACTACATTATACAACTAGTATCGTGTCTACGGCTTAAGCTTTGTCGCCAACTGATGTCATCTCACGAATTTAAACAATTATTACACAAGCTACAGTTCAGTTTTTCTTTGGTTATAAGTATACCTTTAGTACATGTATATCTCACTGGAAATGAATATGAAATCCCATTTGAGACAGAATGACTTGACGACCGACGAAGTTATTCACTGGATTTTTTTTGCTATTATCCAACATTGTCAATTAAAAAGGTTCTTTTGATCATACGACATACACAACAATGTGTCTCCCGTGAGCTATATTAACACGAAGCTTCCACTCACCTGTATGTAGAGAATAATTATAAAGTATCGGTGTACAAATAGACCCTTGGCCAGATATAACAACACCATACCGTAGAAGTTGAAAAGTAATATATTTAACAGTTATAACGTAAACAATAGTGGATACGAAGAGACAAATTACACTTTAGTTATAAGGTAGTTTTCTCACAGTAAGGGTAATTAAAGCTCGTTTACCCGCTAAATCACCCCAGTCATGCAAATCAGTGTACGCAGTCTGCGCATGCGCCATGAAATATTAGTACAGGCATTCAGAGACCGCATTTACCGTTGATCCTTATTTGTTAATATCTTTTGCACAACAAATCAAGTTTAAGAACAGACCCACAGGATTATACATGTATCCGATGATAAACACAATTACATACATAAATAATCATATAAAAGGTAATATACTAAAGATAGTTGTTAGATCATATATGAATAACATGATTAAAGTGTTGCCACCAAATGAAAAAACGTGCGGTACAATTCAATATATTAAATTTAATTAAATAAGCATGTATCTTGTAGAACCTTACCAAGCACGGAATTGGGACGATTATGTCAATTACTTCGACAGCACAGCAAAGAAAATACAACATTTGCTGACTGGTACGACATTGGCGGAGAAAAAGCGTAGTAGAGAAATCATCACGGGTATGTATTGATGTAGTGTATCAGTCATTGTTATCTGGTGTAGAATACATGATGGTGAATAACGTACAATGGATATTAAATAATCTACGTGCAAATACGAAATATACCACATATATTCCTTACACCGCGACTTAAAGGCAAGTCCACACACTATAAACGTGTGTTGTTGGTAACTTCAAATACAGACATACGTGAGGTAATATGTTCTTTATTAACATGTTATAATATGTTATAATCGATGCATCATTTTATGATGATTAATAAGCTACAATAAAAACAACGTCAGACAGCACGATGCGGAAGACAGAAAAAAAATGTCACGTTCCCGTAACATTTGTTTGTTTTGGGTTTATCTTCCTCACAACGGCCATGGTGATATGAAGACGCGTGCCTAGGGAGACACCGCCTATAACAGAAAGTACATAGAAAGGACAGAAGACAGGAACGATAGGAAATAAAAAAAAAAGATCCCAAGTTTTGGAATTGGGCAGTAGATCAACTATAGTTCCCTGCATGTCCCGACCGTAGACGACACTGAAGAACCTCCACGATTATGCAGGGGTCCCACATTAATGCGACCATTACGATCAAGCAGTGGGATACAGCAAGCGTATTCTTTTTGCCGAACCAGCAAGGGTTTTCCCCGTAGCTGCTGTTGATACTGTTTTGTTTGTTTCATTATTATTAATATTTCTCATAGAAGTCCTGCAAGGTTTGGATATTTTTTTCAAAAATTGATTTATTAAAGCTATAGTCATGCCGGAAACTTACTTACAGTTTTTGGCAGGATTGCGGGAAGCCTTAATCTTCGAAAACAAATCAAACATATACTTTATTTGGAGGTTGTTCATTGAAGGTTTTTCCCATCAAACCACTAATAAGTTATGTTATGCGAGACTATCAGGATCAATTGGTTTTTGTTTCCGAAAAAACATCCGGTTCACCTGGTTTTGCTTCTGAAGAAACCATCCGGATCACCTGGTCTTGATTTTGAAGAAACCATCCGGATCACCTGGTCTTGCTTTTGCAGAAACCATCCGGATCACCTGGTCTTGCTTTTGAATTTACCATCCGGATCAACTGGTCTTGCTTTTGAAGAAACCATCCCGTGCACCTGGTTTTGCTTCTCGAGAAATCACCCGGACAACCTTGCTTTGCTTCTGTAGTTTATATTTGTGTCGTATAGGGAGGGGTCATGATCGTCTTTCATATTTGTTGTCGTATCTGGTTGGCTCCTTATTGCTATTCTGTGTGTTATTGCTTGGAAATATTTTTGTTAATGTTTTTTTAATTGTATACTATTTCTTAAAAATGCCGATTTACTATGCCAGTTCCGTTGACATTCCAGGAGAGGCGTCGACCTCGAATTTATGGGACAATCGATGGTGGTGGAACTATGCAGTGAACCAGTATGATTCTGAACCTCCGGCTCTGACAAACGCCAATTATATACACCGTTTAATGCCCAATCTGAAAATGATTATCATACTCCGGAACCCTGTGTCAAGGTAAGGGCCTAGTGTTCATCTCCGTTTATAATACAAGAATATAAACTGTATTTACTTTTTTGAAATAAGGCATTACCACTTATATTAATCGTTCTTGTTTAATCTCCATTGTGTACGTGTTCATGAGGTAGTTAATATTGTGGTGTCCCACCAGCTAGTTGTGTTGTCATTAAGCATTGACGTCATCAACTCGTCCTTGTATGTTGCCATTGTACCTACCATTTCTCTTACTGTTTTAATATACACAGTAACACAACCATTTATGAAACTTTCACAGCCAATCGTCTTTCGTGGTGTTGTATTTAGATTTAACGTCCTATTAACGACTTTTGTCATTTAAGGACGTGACTTCACTGTTACCTTGTGTGTTGTTTTCCATTTTACCCAGTAACAATACAAAAAGTAAGAGTAAACTTGGTGATAAATTCCAGAAAACCATATTTATTATTCAGGTTGTATTCTGACTACTTAGCTGTTAGCGAAGGAGAAGTGTCGCCAAAACGATTCCATCAAGAAGTGCTAAAGGAAATACGTTCATTCCAGAACTGTTCCATTTACCACGATATTAGATACTGCCTGTATCATAACTCTTTTAATGAGGTTATCATACGTCATCAATACCTTTTAATGAAATAATCATACGCCATCAATATATCGCAAATAGTATTGTAGGTGGTTTATAGGTTCCCCAGGTTCAAAATATACAAATAACACCAATATATTACATATAATAGGTCACCTATTGACACAATATAGTATACCTTTTTTAGTTGCAACGGGAAGGATAACACTAATTCAACACAATTTGGACTAAGTCATCTGGTTCAAAACCTGAAACACAAACACAAACTTTCAAAAAGATCGCAATTCAAAACAATTGTTTTATGAATAAATATTCAAAATGATCGTCTTATGACAGCTATCACAAAAAAAGGTACATTATTTAAGGTGGGTTTTTTTCAACGTTCATGAGGTCATATCAACATTGGTTCTCAGGACATATTCCAATGATCGCGTTCTTATATTTACATTATTATTTGAATTTTCCGATGCAATCATACAAAATAAAATACAGATTTGTTTTCCTATTGGAACAGTGTGTTTTCGCGGTAAAATGTAAAACCGCCGGGGTCTTAGCGACAGCATGACTACAAAACAAACAAAATAAAGTTCCATTTTCAAAACTTCAATTTGTAGAATTTATATAAGTCGTATATTTTATCAGATACTTTACACACCTTATTTAAGCTTACTTTCCTTATAGCTAACAGCTTTATGAATTCGAGGAGGGTTTTTTATTAGCCCTTTACGTTCTTTTACATGTATATATATTTTTAAATGAATAAAAATAGAGATGAAAATATACCTCAGGCATATGTCAAAATCAAAATATAAGTATGTCCTTGTAAAAGAACCTTCTTTTTTATTCAATATTTCGTTGATGGAATGGGTTTCTTAGTACAAAATATAATGTATTATGATTATTGTTTTGTAGGCTAATGTGACTAGCTCGGTACCCCTAAGCAATGGGTTCTATGTGGTATTCATCAAAGAGTATATGAAGTTTTTCCATCGAAACCAGTTTCATATAATACGACTTGACGAGTATTCCAAGAACAAGTTGGAGGTCATGAGGAATATTTTTCGCTTTCTAGATGTGAGTATGTATTTTATTACATATGGATGCATATGCTTTCTTAAATTGTTCATGCTTTACCTGTTTCTGTAGTCGTTCAAGGCGAAGCGTCAAGGGTTATTTTTTACGACCACTTGATCATCAGTACACATAGCATTTTACTCGTTTGCTTTTAAATGCATTATCAAACATGATCGTTGTGAGTTCATCGGTAACACTAATTATAACGCACTTTAATTCAATGTAGTAACAAATACATTATGTGAATTGATGAAATATGTGAAATGTGATTATAAATAGAAATGTTCTAGGTTCAGTGGTTACTTAAAATTAACTCTTGGTAAACCTGTATTTACTTCAATTAACTTCAGTAATATATACTTTTGTAAACTAATGAAAAAAATTGTCGAAGAACGTGGGAGTTAATACTTAGAAATGTAATAAGTTCCATTTGAAACGCAGATGTCAACAACCTGATTTTGATAATTTAATATTTGAATGATGAGTTTAACTGCTTATTTAAAAACAGTTTACATGACATCATCTTATTTATTTAGGGAACGTTGAACAACGAGTAAGAAATACCTCAAAAAACAGCAGAAAGAAAAAAGGCTCAGAGACTGGAGACATGTTACCGGAAACTCGTTCCTTACTAACTAAATTTTACAAACCATACTTAGTTCAGCTAGCCGATCTACTGGGGGACGAGCGGTACCTCTGGAAGGATTAGATTACACACATTATGACGAAACTGTGTCCTTGGATTCAACAACAACAGTCCCAGCCTCCTGAACTAGTAAACTTTTTAACTGAACGCCGGGTAGCGTTTACGTTTACGATAACACTAACGATATTACAATATTAAAACTGTTAATAATTACACAGTTTTATGTGTATATGTTGTGTAGATTGAAATAGTTTCGTTTTTAATCGCATGTCACCCTGAGAAATTTACAATTCACATGGGTATGAAATGAAATTACTTCAAAATATATTATCAGGATACTGTCATTGCGGATGTAAGCTTTTCTAGCTTAACGGCACGGTACATAAGGCTTTTGTTATTACAGATGATAATTAGTATGTATAGTACATGAGGGGTTGGTTTGCGTTCTCTAGAGGTGCAAAATTTCGGAAAGTCGTTCCTTACTTACATCATTCTGTAAACCACACTCCGCTAGCCGATCTACTGGAGTACGAGCGTCATCAGATAATTGTGTTTAGCGAAATTTCATAATGACAAAATCGAATACCTCGACGGTTTGTGCTTGTTCTACATAGTTTCTTTCTACTTATTTATCGAAAAGTCTTTGGTTTATCTATTTTTAAAACATTATGTAGGAATTCAGCATTTATCAGTGTTTGTTTTAATCAGCGTTTTGTATATTTTGATTCGACATGAAAATTAATTACATGGTTTATTTGACCATAACCTTGTTAGAGTAAACCTTTGTTATTGGCTAGTGTTTACGTTTATTGGAAAACATAAAACGTATATATACATTGATAATGTTAAAATGATACGTTTTATACCTTAGAACTTTCGCTTGGTCCTGTTTTCACCATCCACTGGTGAAATCTAAATTCTTCCAGCGTTAATTTCGCCCTTCATAACCTTGTATATATCTAGGTTGGTTCTATAAGTAGACCAGTTCCATCGTCAGGTAGGTCCCTCTTCATAGGTCGTTTCCTCGCTTCCACGGAAGTCTCCTAAGGTGTGCCGACTAAGGTAATTAGTCTCAGTCTGGAACTGTTCAAATTCATCCCATATATATTTACTATATATGGTATGTTGTTTATTAAACATTCGTTACCCCGATAGTTTCCTGTGAAAAAAATCCTGATAAACAGTACATTTTTGGTGTTTGAAGTTTCAAGCTGCTTGTGTACTGAAGGAAAAATTTTAAGAAAAAATACTTACACAATACATTTTTATGATTGTACAGAGTAAAAACTGCTAGTTTTTAAGTACATTCTATATATTGTATGGCAAAGGTTACAAGATGTTACTCTTAAGAAGAGTTAACGGATATGGACGGAGTTTAAAGCGTATTCCTAAACTGACGATCCAAAGCCGAAAACTACAAAAATTCTGTGTTTAAGCACTCTGCTCCCAAGGGAGCCGTATTCCTTGTTTGTACACATTGAGTTTCATTGGCCAGAGGATGTACCGAGTCATTTAGTTAATATACCTTAATTCGCTCGATATACAAAAACTTGAGTCTGAGCTAGAGCATGCTCCAGAGTAAATGTGTTTTTCATCTGTCTTCAACTTCGGGTCAGGTGAACGAACAAAACGCAACACAGCAGGCTTTCGTAATCAGAAAAATTAAAGTATTTACGTGTTGTTCGACGTTGTGAAAGAAACAACAGCTTGTGGTTGTCTCTTAAACTGTTTTTTAAAATATTTTAAATTAATATTAATGATAACAATCGGTATTTTGCATCAACATAAATCCAGAAAATATATAAAGAGAGAACAATAAAACAAAAGAAAAATATATTGTACAGGTGACCATAACATTGGGGAACATTTTATTACTAAATTATGTCCAATAGCATTCAAAACAAGTAAATTAAATTACATAATGTTTAATTTACATTAAATGTACAAGAAGATCTTGCGGTACACATTCATGCTGCTTGCCTTTACTAATGTAATCCAAATTGATGTAAAATGAATCGAAAAGGATCGATTTTATGGGTATATTTCTGAAACAAACAAAAGGGAATTAAAAAATAACACATAATAATGCATAATTCTGTCTGAATTATCATTTTTCCCTTAAATTTCCACAATGTGCTGCTTTAAATAGTTTTAGGACTTTCTGTGATATGAAAATATGTGTATATGTTAATGGATATTAACATCGACAATTGTGATATTCAGATATAAAAGAAATAAGATATTTCCAATGGCTTACTATTGAAATTAAGAATATCAAGTTAAGAAAAAAGCTCCAATTTTAAAAAAGACAAAGGAAGAACATTGTTGTAATAGAGTTGGCTACAAGAGAAAATGAAGTGAAAGGAAGGTCAATTAATTTAAAATCAGTCGGAACAATTAATTACACAAAACTAAATAAAAAATTGTACTATCTCTGAAAAAAACATCGACCATAACGTACCTTTGTAAATGGAATTCCGTTACATTGGGGTGGAGGTTTGAAAATAGACGGATTCCGAATACCTCGTGACGTGTCCAGCAAGTCAAAGTTGTACATAATACCACTTTGTCCATCTCTGCTTGCTATACCAGCTTCGGGTATAAAATTGGCACGCACAGGCCAACAATCGTTGCCGTCTGTTGAAAAATCAAAAAGGAAGAAAAGCAGTGTTACATGTATCACAAAAGCACGGAATCAGAACCCAAAATCAATATGACAGAACAAAAACAGGAACCAAATATACACTACTGTACATGAAAACGAAACATATCAAGAACGTCCACAAGATTGTTTGGATGAAAACCCAAATTGCCTCATAAGTAAGGAGTAAGCATTTCTTCAATCGCAAGTTGTATTCTTCTCTATGTACCTAAATATTCTTGTTAAGTAACGAACAAGGGTGAACGAAGAAAAAATAAGTCTATAGACATTACATGTATAGTATACTTACCCCTGATGACAGATGCTGTGATTTTTAATGGAATCGATCCTTCGACATCAAACATATAGTTTGCTACATTGGTATTAGCGCCTGCCAGAAATCCATGCACCACTTCCGTTCCACCAGCTAAATAAAAGTTGGAAAGACAGATACCAGAGGTGGTAATTGTGCAAAGTATCTTAAAGCTTTTAATCAACTTGAACAAAATGAAATACCCTACGTATGCTCAGAAACATGTTTCCAGCTCAAGACAACCAAAAATAAACAGGAAGTTGATAATTCGCCATATTTCTCTTGTTAACAGCTCAGTATATGTGTGGATGTGCGTGAGAGATAAATAACGGTCGCCAGGACGGATGCTGTACACTAGCTGACAGGCTCATGATTTAGGAGCTACATGTATTTATAGCCGCAAACAGAGGGGTGATGACTGATGTAAGGGCGACAATCTAACCTGCTGTTTATAAGGGGTTGTATCTGTGTATAAAATAAATTTATTAGGAGATGTCTCAGTGTACAAAGTAAGTTTATCAAGGGTTGTCTCGGTGTATAATTGTTTATTTTTTTTATTCCGCCCACAGATGTTTCTTAAAGTTTATTTCCAGCTTTAAAAATAAATATGCAGCTTCATTATGCACATTAGACAAATATTATATTAACCGCCTTAACAGAAATGGATCAATCTAAACAATAGGACAAACACAATGAGCTTAAACATAAAACGAAAACAGCAACCTTTTTAATGAAATTAAACCCATGAAGGAGAAATTACTGTTTGTACGGAATCATCCAGTACAGTAGGACTGGTATCCTCAAACGCATTGTTTGTCCTTGTTAAATATACTACAATAATATCGTCATGATGTGTCCAGTCCAATCTAAGCGCTGTCGGTTATCAAGTTAATGTTAGTTTTAATCATGGTAGTCAATTAAAACCCTTGGTTAGATATAAAACATCAGATGTATCTTTTTTTAAGATAATAACCCCGCGATCAATGAACTATATTGGTGTAATCTCCAATGCTCCGGTATTGTTTAGAGTCTTTCGAAGACGATTATTGTATTACATTTATATATACGTTGTGTTTATTGTATTTAAGATACTGGTGAAAGGAACTATAAACACGACATTTCATTACAAATACTAAACACGTAGGAGATGCAAAAACGTGGGGGTTTTTTGTATGCAAATGCTTTACGTGTAATATGATTACGTAAAATTCCTGTTATAAGCTTTGAATCTTTGAAACAATCGATGACAAAACTTCATTAGTTTTATTATTAAAAGGAACAAAACTACAAATGTACTACACCGTTTACAAGAAAGGATAGTATCAAAATCGGTCGAAAAAATTAGTCAGCCGAATCCTGTTTGAAGACCGTCTTCGTATCCAACTATCAAGCTGGAGCGTCTCAGTTTCGTTCCCATTGGTATAAATTCATGTTAAATATCCATGTTACAATTCAAATATTAATTTTCCAGAATGAAAAGAATTCGTATAGAATCTCAAAATGCGGTGTCAATTTTTTTCAATTTAATTCAATTTTATTGGTAAATATTATGCAAATGCATGATTTCAATATGTAAACTGTTTACTTACATAGGATGCATTGTCTGGTCATGTTTTGTTCAAGACTTGACTTCTGACACGAGCCGTCAGCACCAACCTGGTACATAATGCCCTAAAGCAAAAACACGTACGGATTATAAAACTGTACAAGTCAGGAAGAAGCCCTCATTTGCCCATTTGCAATATTTGAAACTTTAAGTTGTAAGGCAGTCGTATGTACGTAATATCTCCAAAGGAACATTGTTTCAACACTTACATGTAGAAGATACTTTTTGTTTACAATTTTACTTGAAAGAACCAATTGACCAAATGTATAAGAAGAGTATTTCGTCTATTAGATTATCTTCACACAAGATAAATGTAGAAAGTGGAAGATACTTTAATGTAGCTAGAGCAAATAGGGTGTGTACATTGTGTGATAATGGAGATGCTGTACATTGTGTGATAATGGAGATGTTGTACATTTTGTGATTAATGGAGATGTTGTACATTGTGTGATAATGGAGATGTTGTACATTTTGTGATAATGGAGATGTTGTACATTATGTGATAATGGAGATGTTGTACATTGTGTGATAATGGAGATGTTGTACATTATGTGATAATGGAGATGTTGTACACTGTGTGATAATGGAGATGTTGTACATTGTATGATAATGAAGATGTTGTACATTGTGTGATAATGAAGATGTTGTACATTGTGTGATAATGGAGATGTTGTACACTGTGTGATGATGGAGATGTTGTACATTGTGTCATAATGGAGATGTTGTACATTGTGTGATCATGGAGATGTTGTACATTGTGTGATCATGGATATGTTGTACATTGTGTGATAATGGAGATGTTGCACATTGCGTGATAATGGAGATGTTGTACACTGTGTGATTATGGAGATGTTGTACATGGTGTGATAATGGAGATGTTGTACATTGCGTGATAATGGAGATGTTGTACATTGTGTGATAATGGATATGTTGTACATTGTGTGATAATGGAGATATTGTACACTGTGTGATAATGGAGATGTTGTACATTGCGTGATAATGGAGATGTTGTACATTGTGTGATAATGGAGATGTTGTACATTGTGTGATAATGGAGATGTTGTACATTGTGTAATAATGGATGTGTTGTACATTGTGTGATAATGTAGATGTTGTACATTGCGTGATAATGGAGATATTAAAGACGAATTGCATTTCAACCTGAAGTGTCCTCTGTATTCAAACTTACGAGTCAGATATTTGAAGTCTTCCTATTTCCGTCGTCCTAGTGTATTCAGTTACTAAGTGTTAACATGTTAAAGAGTTATCTAATCTTGGTAAATTTATTAGACTTGCATTTTTGCAACGCTCTCTGTCGTTATAGTTCTACATTTATATATCTCGTGTGTGTTTGCACATGTTTCCATAGTGTGTTAATGTATCAATGTACAATTGTCACTCTCCTGAACAACTGCATGAACTTTGTACAAATTGTAACTACAAATGTATCATGTTATATGTAATGTATCTCATAAGCCGTAAAGCTTGCAGAATAAATGAATTGAAAGTGTATGGAAACCAGAATAATAAAGTTTATCCAGGGACTAGCGGGACCAGCTGTTAATGGTGTTTGCAATGCACAGAAAACCATCTTCAATACTCCAGCAGTTAAGTTCACTTTCGCTCTCTGCACTCCTTGAAAAATTGAAGGCACGCGGTTAGGTATTTGATTGGTCTCAGGCAAAATGGTATATACAATATTAGTGCCCATACTCGTAGAAGGGGAAGCAGGAGATTACATCAGTGTGGAGTCAGGAGTCCCTCGGGGGTCGGTGCTTGGGTCGTATCTATTTTTATATTACATTAACGATATGCCGGATAACAAGTAAGGCTATTTGCAGACGACACCATAGTCTATTTAACGATATAATGGGATGCTGACAAGGACCATCTACAAGAAGACGTAAACAGACTGTCAGACTGGGGAGAGAAATGGATGATGAAGTTCCACCCTGATAAATGTAATGTTCTATCAATTACAAAGAAGAGGACCCCTACCATGTATAACTACATTCTTCATGGTCATACACTAGAACATGTAACATCTGCTAAATATCTTGGAGTCACCATATCTTCAGATTTAAAGTGGAATACACACATCTCAAATATATGACAGCGAGCAAATAACACCATAGGATTCCTAAAGAGAAATCTCAACATCAGCAACAGTAATCTAAAGGAGAAAGCCTATATGAGCCTAGTGAGATCTACACTTGAGTATGCATGCACCACATGGGACCCATACCAGCAGAACAACAAATATCGCCTGGACATGGTACAGAGACGGGCTGCGAGATATGTCAAAAACAGATACCATAACACCTCATCTGTTGGCTCCATCATTGAACAACTGAAGTGGACATTTTTAGAAGAGAGGAGAAGAAACGCTAGACTAGTGATGATGTACAAGATCCACAACGGCCTAGTCACCATTGAAACATCAGGCAAACTATTACCACCAGACCGGCTCACTCTTTACATGCATAGCCAATCCATCCAGATTCCATCATGTAACACCACAACAAGGGGGGATCATTTTATCCGAGAACCATCAAGGATTGGAACGCACTGCCCATCAGCACAGCAGCCGCTATGAGCTTTGAAGCCCTCAAGGCTCACCTTCAGACGTAGACTCCACCCAAATGTTTTAACTTGCACCACCCAAATGTTTTAACTTGCACTTACTGTTAAGCACACACGTTTTTCACGTTTTTAACTTTTTAACCTTTTATGCGCACACCTAAAGTGGCAGAACAATCAATAGGATGATGGCGGTCACTCAGCGGTAGAAGTACTCCATCTTAACCATTTCAGGCCAAACATCTCACCATCGACTTTATATAAACAATCTTTGTTACAAATTACCTGACAGATTGATGATGCAACTAATGAGAAGGCCTCCTGCAGACACGTGGTCTGATCGTCCCTGTCCTCAGCAGATAACATTAATAAATACATTTCATCAATTAAAATACTGTTTTTCTTGTCTATTAAGTGGATGACCGACCACACCTGTCGGTAATACATTAACTAATGTGTTGTTCTGTTTAACTTATTTGAATTTAAGCATTTAGTCATAGATAAATAATATAAGACTCTTTCATGCCCATGGGTGTAGAATAGGGAAATTCCACCCTCGGGATTTTCAAATTTGGCTAAACTGTCGACTTTAGATAATTTTTCTCTCATTCTAACAACCAGAATAAGCTCAGAAACCACGAACATGAGTTTGGACTGGCCACAATTTTGAAAATATACAATTCCCTTCCTGAGCTTTCTAGGCGAAAACGAATCAGCCAGCCAGATTTAACATATCCCTTTTTTGCAAATACTGTTTGCACAGAAAAAGTAATCACATCTTTCTAACGTGTACGGTAAATATATCGTAAAAGGTTTTAATTTCATTACGTCGCCTTTTCCGCATTGCGGCATCGGAGAGTTCCAAATTCGTGACGTCACGTTAGTGTTGAGCCAATGTGACGTCACGTCACGTCAAATTTGGTGTAACTTAGACATTTTCTACAACCCTTTCCTACCCTGGGCAGCTCTGGGAAATGAGAGAAACAAATATACGTCATACTCACCTTTCCAAAGTCGCTGAGGTAAATTGTGTTGTATGGTTCGGGTTTAGGTAATAGTGGGGATACCTCTGTTCCCGCTAGTTTTAAGAGAAGACGTCTGTTGGTGTAGTCGTATGAGAGCGCCACTGTCCCATTGATGTAAGAGTAAGCTGTTCGGGGAGACTTTTGACTTGCTCCTGCTTTTCTATCGATAAACACGTTCCCATATCCTACGAAAGCAGTTCCTTCGAACTGATCAGGTGCACAGCATATTTCCTCTGCATGTAACGGCTTCTTACATATCAGAATCAAAGCAACTGTTGCCAAACCAAACCAAACCCGCATCTTGACTAATATTGCAATCCTGTTGTATGTTATTAACCAATGCTTAAACAGTACAGCTATCAGTGAAAGCTAGAATCCTTTTATTCATGTATGATAATTAAGATACTATGAGTACTGAACACAATGCTATCAGTTGTTTATGAAGATAGCAGCAATACTATCTGTCGTTCTATTCACGTTCTACCTTAGATAAAGTATCAACAATTCAATCAAGATACGACGTGTCATATATATAAACTAGATGTGTATATTATTTGTTGATGTCAGTTTAAGAGAGGTTTTTGCTTAACTTCGGTAATATATGGCATATAAAAATAGCGTTTTAATTATGTTCATATTTTTCGTAAATATCATCAGTGATATTGACCCCAACAGAAACATAATTTAATCACAATTAAAGAAAAACTGCGCACAGCGGGAGCTCGCCGTTCAATGTAAGCTTCCACGCTGTGCATTGATCATGTTGTCTGTACCGTCAGGTCGATTACCCGAATGATAACATACCTTTACGTGTAACAAAGGGCAGCTAGATACTACTCCACCTGTATGGGAGAGAAATCATATAATACTGTTAAGAAATCTGATAAACACGAATTAAACAAAAAATAAAAAAAAATATCAATAGCTCCGGAAAGTGTTAACATTAAGTATTAAGAACTGTTTTGTTACTTCAGCTATCTAGCTGGTACATGTATATTACTGATCATGAGGATTTAGTTTTTTTGTTTAACGTCCAATTAACAGCTATGGTCATTTAAGGATATACCTCCATGTGATGTGTATGCGCGATTGTGTGTATGTGTGCTGAAGGCAGGGTATGTTCGTGAAATTGCCTCCTTGTGAAATCGCAGATCTGATGCACAATTTTTAATGTTGTCTCACTGAAATATCATGCCGAAGGCACCCAGCACGGCATTCCGCCCGGTCACATTATGCTGACAACGGGTGAAATAGTTGCCCTTACCCTTAATGGTGAACGTTAAGTAGGGAATAAGAACTTCCGTTTAAAGGACTCTGGTATGTCCCGGCCTTGGGACAGAACCCATTGCCTACACCACCTTGTCAAATGATCACCACCAAATCCAAAAAGAGAGGTATTGCAAAGCAAGGCGCTAGAAAATAAAAGGTTCACTGTAGTTAGAAGCAGAGAGAGATACTGAGATCCCAAATATTGCAATGGATGCAGCAGATCTATTTGGTCCCTTCCCGGAATAGAGGGCCAATCCCCAATTCTGCTGGGGGTTCAAACATTAGTCGCCTTTTAAGATACATGCAGATGTTATAGCAGGTATATTCTGTTTTCGATATCCGACCCGCAGAGATGGATCATGAGGAAGATGGACATGGGACAATATTGACATGAACAGTTTTCTATTCCTTTTATTATAAGTTTAAATTTATGTATAAATTATTTACAAGATATGCATTTTTTAAACTCAATTTCTATTGATCTACTGGGCATAACAGTTTTCCTTCTTTCAGAAGATCGCGTTTAGATATGGAATAAGACATTATTAATCATCAGACATTTGATTTAATAAATGTCTTTGAAAACATGTCTGAATAACATATATATGTAATACTTTTTGGTAACACGTGGAATGTTATTTTGTTATATCACTTACATGAATGCATTTACCAACATAAGTACTTAAAAAAAGATTGATATGTTCCTCCACTTGAATGTGTTACACCCTGTTCATTGTGTATATGGTATTATCTGATATGAAACATAGCATAATACTGTTTACAAATATGTACGTAAGGGAAAATGTTTGCTTGCAACGATTAAGAACCGGCACCAGATATGTAACAAATAATTAACCAGCAGATACAAGAAGGCTCCAGACTTTATAAAAGAAACGTTTTTCATACCAGTTAGCCTTTAACTATGTTGATATGGCATTTACAGTCTCAACGAATTCATAGCTTTGTTGCGCACATGAAAATTTGTTTGATAGCAAAACTGTTCCCTTTGTATAAGATTATATTTGCCAAATCAAAACAGTTCAATGCGTATATTTACCATTTAAGAGTATTTTAATATCATAAATTAATTAATATACTTTTATTAAAATGCTGGTTATAGTTCAAATTAGTGAAAGTATTGTATATGCCTGTGCATTGAAAAGTAAAGCCCTCTTCTAAAGAGGGTAAATGGTTTCAAACTTTACGGTTATTACGACATAGCAATGATGACGTCAACACGTGGATGCCACCTGGATTGGGTAGGTTTATATAGCGACATACAGTGGTAAAAGTACGACATGTTTAATATTAACAATACTTACATATATACCTTTGACAGGAATTGAGCAATAATTTTAACTGAATATAATAAATATATGCAAAATTGACTACACGTAATAAATAGCTGCACGATTAATGTTTTGTTCATATCAGTTGGTTGCGTATATTTAATTGTAATAGTTTTTTATATGCGTTAATAATATATGTTAAATTTCGTGGACTTCTGCTAAGTGCACAAAGTTTGTTTCGTTACATTTATATAAGATATAACCCGAAAAGCATAGAAAATACCTAGACACATCTGTAAGACATGTATTCCCTCTTGGCCTTGATAAACTAGTTTCATTGTTTGATAATTATCTATCACTAGTACATGTAACAATGGCTTTGATCCAGTTGACCTATATATAGCAGTGACATTGACGTTCACTTTGGTACCCTGGAATACGACCTCATGGCCTCTGTATAAACTTTGAAACAAATATTTTATGTATTCTCTTTTCGGCAAAGGAAGTAAGAGTTGTTTCCCTTTTATTGTAGTGATTCTAATGCGACCAATTTCTATAAACTGGTAACGTTTAAATAACTTGAAATCATAATCTTACTGGAAATTCATCACGTTCCTTCCTTAGCAATATCTTACAATTCGTGTGGATTCCCGTTCGCTGTTTCAGTGATTTGTTGTTCTCCGCTTTCGCTTTTGGTTTCGGCTAACCAGGAAATGTCGGAAACCTTATCGAGAGGACCGTCAGTATGATGTAATCCTGAGACAGACGTAAGTATGAATTTAGCATTTATTTAATGATTAATGATGTTTTCTAATGCAATTATTTGTTGTGTGTGTTAATAAAGTTTTTTGGATTATTTGCTGTGTGTAGCCAATTATGCAGGCCTACAGTCGACTCAAATAGAGAGGACTTTGTAAATTGTGAAGGGGCGGGTGGCGGGTGTTTAGATTTCAAATCACTTCCGGGATCGATCTCATATTATAATGTATATTCGTTGCATTATGTAAGAGTCACAAAAAGTAGAATACTGCGTTTGCTAATGTCAAGTGATGCACCTCTAACTTCAATTGTGGTTTCAGCTTTTTTCCTGTAAGTGTGTGCATGTACATAACAGCCACTTATATTTATATATCTGGGTTTAAAAAACCAAGCATTTACTTTTGCTTTTCTTCTCAGGAAAACCCAACAAGATTTTGTAAACCAGTAGGTTTATGAAAACCCAGCATTCAATGACACTACCACAAATTTTGTATTTATAATTTTATAAATCAATCATATTCTGTCCGAAAAGCATGTGCACGCAAGCTTGGTTATTTATTTATTTATTTGTGTAAACCAGTAGGTTTTTGAAAACCCAGCATACAATGTCATTAGCACAACATTTTTATTAAAATTTTATAAACCAATCATATTCTTTCCAAAAATGATATGCATGCAGGCTGGGCTATTTATTTAACTAAACGTGAAACAACCAATTAGAATTGAAGAAGTCTGAATCAAACTTGGTCAACCAGACGAAAGAGTTAATGTCAATGATGACCTCCAGTCAGTGATATGATTACTTCAGTAAATTATTAAATATTGCTGAATAGCTTTTTGGGTTGTTAGATATATCTTTTTGATTAATTAAAGAGAAGAGGTCAAGTAAGCTGAACATATATGTGTGTTTAGTAAGGAAGGGGTTTAATTGCAATGTACAAATTAGATCGGAATAGGTAAACTTATGTTTAATGTTATGGGGCTGTAACTAATGTATTCAAAACCCATACTATGCTAGTATTATCGACGTATTTATCATTAATCATATTATAGAACCATGTTTTGCAATTCATTGTACTTTTTAATTTCAATCCGCTTACAAGTCCTGCGATTCAACACTGCATACGTAATATTTCTAGTTATATACTGAAATACAATATATCCAAAGCAATTATTAAATGAATGGATGACAAACAACTTTTGCAAAGTTAATTGGTTACAATCAATGTAAGAAGAAAAATTATACTCACAATAGTTACTGTCAATAACTTATGAAACAAGCTAATCTACTTCTCTAAAAGAAAAGATAATGAAAAAGATTACAAACTCTCATCATACATTGAATGTTAAACTAAAGATTGACCCTGATTTAAATCGGTTATCTCATATTTGTACGACTATGTACATGTATAATGTATATCCAGTACACAGAAATGAACATCTGGTAATAAGATGAAATATATTTTCAGTTATTGGAGTAGCCACATTTAGAATATTGTCAGGACCAGGACGTGTCAAATAATCAGTGACCAGGTCTATCTAAAGTTATAAAACGAACAACATAGACACAAGGAAATTTAAGACATTTTATAATGAAATAGATCAGCTGAGATAACCTCTTAAGTCAACGTCTGGTTTTGAATACGTGGTTTCGAGTTACTGATAACGCCGCATGTGTGCAAAACATCAGCCAGGTAAATGCTATATGTTCCCGCTTTCGGTACACAAAACACATGTACATGGATTCAGGTTCACGCTGTGATTACAATCTTTATAATAATATAAAGGCTTTATTTATTTATTTACATATTAAGCATGAATCTAATCTTATATATGGTCAAGATACAATGTATGATAAAATGTACAATATTTACAGTTTTGGGTGACTGGATATATAAACTCGTCTTGTACACGCATTTCATTTGCTGTCAGTCAAATCCTCTACAGCACAGCACGAATTGTATCGTGATATCTTTCGACTCACTGAGCTCTGAAGTGCAAACACAAAGACACTCTCTGGAAGATTCAACAATTGGAATGATATACAACTAACAAATAATTTACGTATACACTTATAACTAACATAGGAAGCTGTCTTAAAGTTAACCAAGACATCACAAGTGATACAGATCCTCTCATTCACACATTGCGACATATGTAAGAGGAAATAAAGTCGCTAGAGCGATGACAAAGTTTGTTCTACAAATAGTAACAATATCTTGACCTTCAACGTAGAATGCCGAAAGTAATAATTGTTCAACAAAGTTTTTCTAAAAATGGTATCAATGACCTTGACCTTCAACGTAGAAACCTGAAACGCCAATATGTTCACGGCATTGCCATACCAAACACTTGTATAACGTTTCATGAAATTCCTTTGAGGAATAAAGTCGGTAAAGCGATGACAAAGAGTGCAATATACGTACGTACGGGCGGAATCCTATAACCCCTAGAACTTTCGTTGCGAGGGGATACTTGCTGTTTGTTGTTATTTTTATGCAAACTGCAAATACTGCAAGGGAATATAACCCATTTCATCAGGAGAGATACACACATCAACCACACATCACCCACAAACACTTACATTTACAATGTACATATGCAAATATGTGCCAAGTTTGTTTGGTACACGAACAGTTGTTGAAAGCTTATTTAGGATGTTTCGAAAATTGTTTTTCCTTTGCCAAGCAAATGACCTGTGTCGCGACTCTAAACCAATAAAAACAAATTACTAATCCACGAGGCACCGAGTCAGTTACGCCAAATGTCAGAAAATATAGGGATAGTTCGTACAAATAATACCCTTTTACTGCTGGCAGGTACGGAACGGATAGCATGTTTATCCATTCCGCCTCTTAGTGGATATTTAGATGTGGTCATAAAGATGCTGCTGCTGGTGTCCTCCTTGTCTCTGTTCATCGATTTCCTCTGCTACCCTCCTAACTTAGATGGATTCTAAGATGTGGTTGTGTATGTTAGTATGGTTAATAAATGGGTACTTCAGTGTTTTAACATATATACATGTAGTCTCTCTTTTATGATGGTTGCTCTCTACAAAAAAATGATACATGTAAGTATGGGAATTTATTAATGAAAATATTTGTCATTAAGGTAACTGTATTTGCAGCAGTCGTAAATTTGACAGTCGCTTGGGATAATTTAAAGGGCTTTAAAATATTATTTATGTCGGTTTTCCTCGTATTTGCCAATACAGTACAATGGTCGGTCACCGTTAGTTGTAAAAATATCCAAATGGTCAAATATGCGCAAGTCTATGAGGACATTGGCTTCCTGCATTTGTTCTGGCTCCATAAACTGTATCTTTTTGCAGTTAACACAATGACGACCAAGCTAACGCAGACCCACACGGATCAACTTTCCAAATGGATTGACCCGTCAAAAAGCCATGCGTTTACTTTACTGTACAAGATCAGCCGTGACGGATTTAACGCTCAGACTTTCTATCGTTACTGTGACAACAAAGAGTCGACCGTCACCGTCCTGTACAATACAAATAACTCAGTGTGCGGAGCGTACACAGCTGCCAACTGGAATTCCAACAGTTCATGTATCACCGATGCATATGCATTCTTGTTTAGGCTAGAGTATAACGGTACAGCACAGCCGATGAAGTTTCCTAACACAAGTAGAGGCGGCACAAACGCGATTTACGGGGATGCAGGTTATTGGCCAACATTTGGATGTGGGCATGACTTGCACTGCTTCAGTGGAACTGTAAATAGATCCGGTAATTATTTCCGATTGAATGGTTCTGCCAGTATAGGCTATACGTACAACATGCAGGGACAAAACTACAACACTGTGATGAACGGTCATCTACAAGTCCTGAATCTGGAAGTTTACAGTGTTCGAGGTAGTTGTTAAATTGAACATGAGGCTTAAACTGTCAGCCCTTCGAATGCATGTATATATAAACATTCGAAGGGAACAAAAGGTAACTAGGTGACAACATTGGTTTGGATTTCTGTCGAAAACTAGTTTTTTGTGAAAATCTCTTTAATTATTGACAGATTTTATCTAAAGAAAAGCGATTATAATATTATGACATAAAATAATATATCGGAGAGTTGTTCAAACAGTTTTGAGAAGTTCTCAATAAGATATTTTAGGAGGAATGAAAAAAAGGATTTTTACAAACAAAAATAAAATGCAAACAAATATACCATAAATACCAAAATCACTTGCGTTTAACAAAATTGATATTTTGTTGTATACTTCATCGTAAACTACGACTGGAATGAAATCCTTCCAAAACAAAATAACTACACAACTATTCAATATAATTCAAAATAAACCAAAGATCCGGATATCACAAATTAAAATACCAAAAACTTGCCTTCATAAAGCAAAACGATATCAATGTAATTGCAACGCCATAACAAGATAATTACCAAGGAATAACAAGGTAGTGACAACGCAATGACAAGGAAATAACCACGCGATAACACGTTAATAACAATACGATAACAAGCTAATGACAACGCTATAACAAGGTAATGACAAAACGATAAAAAAAATAATGATCAAGGAATAACAAGGTAAAAACCTTGCGATCACACGGTAATGACCACGCGATAACACATTAATAACCACGAGTTAACAAGGTATTAACCAGGCGATAGCAAGGTTATGACCATGCGATTACAAGGTAATAACCATGTAATAGCAAGGTTATAACCACGCGATAACAAGGTGATAACTACGGGATAGCAAGGTTATAACCACGCGTTAACAAGGTAATAACTACGCGACAACAAGGTAATGATAATGTGATTACAAGGTAATGATCACGCGATAACAAGATAATAACAATCCCATTATAAGGTATTGAAAACGCGATACTAAGGTTAAGACCACGCTGTAAAAGGTTATTACACGTGTACCACGCGACTTACAATTTGAAATACTTATGTATTTAATCTTTTTATCACCTTTTTAATAGCCTTATATATTGAAATACAAAAAGGAAATGATTTCTATCAAGCTTCGTACACTCACAGGCAGTGCATGATAGTCACAGTTGTTAGAATAGATCCAACGATATAATGTTATATAATTTTAATGTTTTTGGTACAGAGAAAGAAGTGAAGGAACAGATAGAGGAAGAAGAATTACTGCAAAGTAAGAAAAAAAAACAGATCATGGAAAAGCCATGGATGCGTAATATCGACTGGAGTTCCTCCGTATGTATAGGACTTGTTTGATAAATTTTGGAAATTTATTGATTTACGTAAAATGTGTTGTTGCCTGTGGGCATCACTTTGAACATGTTTTAAAAAATCAAATAAATCGATTTATTTAATAAACTGACACATCAAAATATGGCAGTAATTTTTAGGATCACTTTCAGGATGTTCTCTTTTTTTCCGAGGTTTAAAACACCTTCAAATCTCATTTTGATCTAGTTTAATTTTTTTTTAATGAAAACTGAAATTCTGAGCAACCTTGAAGCCAAATTTGTATCTGAAAAACGTGTCTAAAATAGATGCCTATCGCTTGCATACCGCTTTATAAAAAATCAACTAAATCTACGCCATTTGGATATCCCAAAAATGTGTATTTATTAACGTTTTCCATTTTAACATAAGATATATCGCTAAAAGCGTCACTGTGTCGCCATTCTTAACTGTAGCAGATTGATGATTGTTGCGCAAGTTTTACTCATATGTCAAAACAAGTTTGATACAGGGTTTTATAACTTCGAACGGAAGTACATACTTTAAGAGAACTTACTGTTGTGGGTTTTCTTGTAGTTAAAGAGGTGGTCGCTTGCTATGTTTTCTGTGACCTCGTTGTTAATGAACCTCAAGCGTTTAGATGTGTATAAATAAAGTTTTACCGATATGTTTTGCATAAAATTGTAAAATTAAAACAAGTATATAACGAAGAAAGATATTTCCGCTTTAACTTAGTATATTTTATCAGTACTTCTCTAAGTCTTCAAATTCATCAATTAAGGGATGATTTTACGAACCTGCCGCTCTATTTCAAAATTGGTTAAGACTAATTTTAATTTCTAACTTTCTGGTCCCTTGCATCACCGATTAGTCCTAAAAGGATGAAACAGCTGTATGAATCAGTATACTGTAATTTATATTTGGCATACTAGGTACATGTACTCATTAGTCAAGAGCAATGCTGTCTTTTTCGTTTCGATTTCAATCTATAAATGACGGACGTTTATTTTGATTAGACTTTTGTGAGAAAGAGTTTATTATTAATTTATGTTATACATACAGTTTGGGAAAGAGATAAAGAGCAAAGTGGCCACCTATAAACCATTATCCGGACTAGATCTCCAGCAGGCGAGGATCCTGTTGGTCGGTCAGGTCGGATCTGGGAAGTCCAGCTACTTCAACACCATCAACTCCATCTTCCGGGGACACATCAGCGCCCAGGCCAACGCTGGCAGCGCTGAACATAGTCTTACAACATCTGTGAGTATAACTAGAAATATGTCAAAATGACATGAAAGTCACCCCATCTCCTGTATAATAAATCATTGACCAAGCTACAACTGACAGATTTGCACCTGTCAATCAAAATGGTCTGACAATGACTAGGTGTATATGCATACACGCTGTTTAGGTAACCATGCCAACACATGGATATAATAATAAAGCATGTGGTTGATTTACTTGAAGAAAATGTTCTGTGTTTTATGACCATAAAACACTAGCGCTGCAAATAATTTCATTTGTTTTATTTCTGTGACATTCTCTGGCCTTCTGCATCCCAATTTCAAGGCCTTCCACATTCAAGCGGGCCGAAGTGCCAAGATGAGATATTACATCTGTTAAAATGAAAAACAAATGATATAAGAGAACTGAACATGCATATTAGAGCAAATCATTTTCACCAAAACTAAAGGCTGATAATTTAGGAATTTCCCATCCCTATCACTAATTTGTACTGGTATTGTATTGATGGTTATTTGTCTCCATATTATCAGTTGATAATTCTCAGTAAAAATAATTTGTTGGTAGTATGTCAATGTATTCACATATTAAAACATTAATCGGTGGCACATATAATTATCGGCAAATTGTCGTCTCGATCAGAGTCAATTAACCCATTATCCTTTGTTATCTGTCCGTCAAGTTTTCATTTAAAATCCTTCTCCTAAATAACACCTGGCCATGCTACAGGGAATTGACTTCCTGAATTATTACAGTTAGATCCATATCCAATTACCATGTATACATGTACATACATTTCTTACAATGGTTGCTCCCAATGCCAAGTCGATCCCTGGGGAAACGGTTGTGATCCCCATATATATACATGTATGTATACACTAAAAGGATAAAGAAACGCAGGGTAAATATTTGAGGTGATTTATGTTATATTGAATGTTATATACAATATTTTATGTTTTGATCACAACGAAACTTGTCATTAAGCATCATTGACTATACGTACCTAGTAGTCAATTGTTGAATAAAGAAAACATGTTACTTATTGAGATCAGAGAGGTTATACAAAAAGGAGTAACTTGCAGATTTTAAAATCTTTAAAAGCCGTCTCCTCATGTTCAGAAAGTTGAGCATATTTCAATCAAATTGGTTAGGAAGCATTCCTGGCATCAGGGCACACGAAGTGGTCACCCATTACAATTGGTCTCTTAATATACGTTTAGCTGTTACGGAATAGGAAGATTCAAAACTGGTTTCTATAAACAAGTGGTATCTTTATATAAGTGGTCTCATGAGCAGGTTTGACTTGATTACTTCTGGTGAGATATTTGCCATAATTGCTTATACATCCAGGTTAGCAACGGGTCATGTGCGCCTCTTGTTACTAAACTAGGTTAAATCAAACTATGGTCTGGTTTACGTGAAACTAGGAAAGTTGATCATATGAAACTATGAACTGGCCCATATAAACAGTGAAAACGAACGTAAAACACATACAAATGTCGTTGCAAACGGTTGGTAATATTTACAGATGCCAACAAATGCATATAAGTGACACTGCATCATTAAGCTGCTTCGTACCTTTAGAGTTATTGATGATGGTAGGGGCCAAAACGTGTTTAAATTTGAATTTAAATTTTAAGTTTCACTATTATGAACTGGCTCAAGTTGATCTAGAAACTGGGTCACGTTCTCGTTAAGGTTCTTTTTGAATCCTCTGCATTTGCTGATTCAATTTCAAGTTGAGTAAGCATTTTTATTGCTTTTAGTTTCTCTATTTTGCACAATTTAGTACAGGACATATCAGGTAATGGACGGATATGCTGGGAAACCTCTCAACTTTCGGTTATGCGACACACGTGGTCTTGAGGAAGACCAAGGTCTTGATGATCACGATATTGACTATCTACTTGAGGGTCACGTGCCAGACAGGTACAAGGTGAGTGTGTAGGTTTCTTTTTACAAACAATTATCTGTTTTTGTTTCGTGGGAATAGTTGTGCTTAACTTGAATAGTATCTACATATAGAATGTATATATATATGTATTCAGTGCGTTAGTCTGTCCCACCGTCTATCTTTCTGTCCATCAGTGGAGGGAAGTTTTTCAATAGTACTGCTACTTTCTTCCTGAGGCATATTTTATTTAATTTTGTTTATGTGATCAACTAAAAGTTGTGTGCTTGTGGTTATTTGTATTTAAGCTATTTTTTTTTAGAGTTATGCTCTTTTTCTGGTCTTTTTTATTTGGGAGGATTTTGATTAGCATTGACACACACAGGCCATGTGCAGATTCTGTTAAAGACTAGTTAGGCAATTGCAGCAGAAATACTTATTGTATTGTAGCAGTGTTTTGAGTGTTCTTTGTTAAGCAAATACTTAGCAGTGATTAGAACATTTCCAGGAGTTATTGTTTTTGCTGCTCAAAAGTATATGCGATTGCCAGGAATAGTTTGGAAACATTCCGGAATTGATTCTTATCAACATACAACCATCTAGAGGTTAAATACCAGGTGATGTTATCCATATTGATACAGTGTAATTTTAGTGCTGGTGTGGCTACATTTTAGTTACAAATGAACAAACAGTTTTTCAAAAGAATATTTTTACTAGTGCCATGTTAATCTTAAATTCTCCATCATCTGCCGTTGTCTGTACTTAAACAAATCATGTTTTGGCTATTTCTAAAGAGTACCGGACAGATATTTATCAAATTCGATATGCGGGTTTCCCTCTGTACTTGGTTGTGAATTTAACATTTAGAGTTGGATTGTAAGAACGAAATGGCCAAAAGCCATTTGTTTAAAATTTTGACATTTTGTTTATTTTTTTCATTTTTGAGGAAGTTCGGCGTAGTTCTTCACATAAGTTCCCTTTTATGCATTTAGAGACTGATTCGAGGACCAAAATGGTCGTCATTCAGCAATCATCGATTTTGACAATTACAATTTGCTATCTTTATTTTTTCAAGAAGTTTACAGATATTTTTGAAATTTTGATATGTATTGGTCTTCAGAAATGTGTGATCGATCAACACACCATATTACAATAATTAAGATTATTTTCAATTTTACAATGCATGTTACACATTATTACAGTGACCGTTCAGGAATAGGTTTTGCTCCAAGGTAACAGAACAGGTAAATTTAAATAACAATTTTTGACCAGAGTTTTACCTGGCCTGTGCCTGACACATAGAGTTGATATGTAATACCGTATGACCGTTATGAGAACACAACTGGACGTTTAGTATTTGTTATTTGCATTCGGTTTGGCCTATAGCTCCCCTTCACCTGGAATTTTACACCCCGACGAGTTACGTTAGTGCCCCGGGTGAGGAAAACTGCGGTCCGGGTACCTGTACAAAGTGGCTACATTTTTTTTTTATGTTAACCTGTATACAGTACTGTGTTGTAATTTTGCATGTGTCGATTAAGGTCGTTTAAAAAACACCGAAAACACCATTTCTAAATCTAAGAAAGTATAAACAGAAAGATAATTTTATAGATGTAACTAGAATATAGAAACATACTTAAAAATCAAGTTTTTCTGTTTAAACACGAAACTGTTTATATTATTAAGCCATTCCTCAATTTACACCAACCACGATTGCTATTGCACAACGTTCGTCCATCGTGCGCACAAACGTACACCCATCGTTCGTACACCACACATCGTGTAACGTTGTGTGATCACACAACTGTAAGAGTACATGCATTCATTTGACTCTACTACTTCACCTGATATGTTGATTTCGTTTGAGGCACATGGTCAATTACAAGTAGCAATGCTTCACAAAATGAAGGTTTTTTCCCTTTGATTTGGTTTTTAAAGTAAATTCTTTTTAAGCATCTTTGGCGCGGCGACTTTGTATTTGTAAGTAGCTTCCTACGATGCAGATCGACAAAGTCTGCGAAAAAAATACTGTATTTTAAAGCTTTTGAACAGCAATGACCAGTATTCGTGATTAAACTATTTAAATTGCTTTTCTTTTTAACAAAACAGAGTCATGACGTTTAGCAAGCAGCTTGTTGGCCTTGAATCCTATTTAAGTCCGCTAACTTAAAACGACTTTAAGGGGCTAGAGGCGTCCCATGCAAAGGAACCTTGAAAATGAATGATTTTGACTCGCTGAGATTGTGTCTAATAACTGAACGGCATGGGGTACTAAACAGTTTGCTAAACAATATAATCTCGATCTATGTTCATGGTTACAAGGGACAAATTTGATCCTTTTTTAAAAATAAAATAACGTTGGCAGAACTAAGTCCTATTTTCAGAACATTTGGCTGGTTACACTTCTTCGCATTGAATACTACGACGTTTACATGAAGGAGATAACTTTTCTTATATTCAGGACCACGTTGGTCAAATCTATTAAAGCCTAAACTATTTCTTCTGGATAGTCAAGAGGCATTGAAAATTGTAAGGGCTACCAGTTTGTTCAAAAAGAATAACCTTGACTCACGTTCAGGGTCAATTTCAATCATTGTATACCCTGATGACAGCACGCTTATCAGACTGCAACATGTCGTCCACCAGGTAAAAACTTAGAAACAGGCTTCAACGTTTGGTACGTGTGATTTCTACATTCATGTCTCAATTACAGAGGACACTGTGTATTTTAAGGCATTCTCCTATAACCAAGGAGATGAACTACAACACGTTGTGGACTTACTGGATATTGGTTGTTTAAGGTTTCGTATAAATACAGTTGTGGGACCGCACAACGCACCAAAAATAGCGTGCGCACACCGTGCATACATCGTTCACACACCGTCCGCACATCGTCCACACATGGTGCGCACAACTGTGCGATTTAGCAATCGTTCGCCCCGTTGTGCGCTTCTCTCTGCACAACTGTGCGATTTGGTATCATTTTTAGATCAAAATTCCGGAATGACAAAAATACGGCTTGTATGCGATAATGTACACTGTGTATATATCTGTAATTTCTCATCACAATAATCAAGATTATACAATTTCACAATGCGTGTTACACAGTATTACAGCGACCGTAAGACTGTCAAGAATGGGTTTGGCTCCAAGGTAACAGAACAGGTAAATAACAATTCCACGAGTGTCCGGAGTTTTACCTGACCTGTGCCTGACACACAGAGCTGATATGCGATACCGTTTGACCGTAATGAATAGTATTTGTTATTTGCATTCGTTTGCCTATAGCTCCCCTTCACCTGGATTTTCACACCCGCGGCCTTACCCGACAAGTTACGTAAATGCACCAGGCGGGGGAAAACTACGGTCCAGGTACATGTACAAAGTGGTTATGTTTACCTGTATACGGGATTGTGTTGTAATTTTACATGTGTCGATTAAGTTTGTTAAAAAACACAGAAAACAAAATTTCTAAATATAAGAATAAATAGGCAGAAAGATAAGTTTATAGATGTTGCTAGAATATAGAAACATACGTAAACATCAAGTTTATATGTTTAAACACGAAACCGTATAAATTGTTAAGGCATTCCTCAATTTACACCAACCACGATTGTTATCGCACAACGTCCGTCCATCGTGCGCACATATGTGCGCAAGCAATGATCGTTCAGCTTTTTATCGTTCGCCCATCGTGCACACACCGTTCACACACCGTGCACACATCGTGCACACACCGCACATCGTGTAACGTTGTGCGATCCCACAACTGTACCACTCACTATGTACGTATTTGTATTTGCACCAGTTCAACCCTGCTGTTCCACTATCGCCAGACGAACCTGGGTTTGTGAAGAACCCGACATTGTCCGATAGAATCCACTGTGTTGCATTTGTCCTGGATGGTAGTACTGTGGATGTCATCCCACAGAAAGTGATGAAGCGAATCAAGTCCATGCAATTGCGAATGAATCAGAGAGGTAAATTTAGCCATATGATCGAGGGTTCTCAATGTAATTCACAAAGGGGAGAATTTATTTGTTGCGTGTATTTCTTGTAAAACTGCTAAATATATGTGCATATTTATATAATTTTCGTCTTGAGGATACGCATGTATTTAAAAATGAAATAAAGTTTGAAGATCAGTTAACCATTTGCAAGGGCATTTGAACTGATCATGAAGTAGCAACCGTCTCGCCCAAACTTCTCCAAATAACCAAGAGGCATATAGGTTCATAACATTTTTCTGTAACATGCTGCATGACGAGATGTAAAGTTTGTTTAATAAATTACACTTCACAGCCGTCAAGGTTAAATGATTTAAATGAAACAAAACCTTTCAACAAACTTCTGAATAATCTAGAGACCTTTAGTCATGCTGTTTTGCCGATAGCTTGATGGTTTAAAGGGCCGGCTGTGCAAAGTTTTTAAATGAATAGACGTTATTTACTTGCTAGGTCAGAGTGGTTAGTTTCGTCTAAAATACTTCAAATGGTTTCTGTTAAAATCCATAATACCTAGAATAATGAGATATTGCTTATTGCTTGCTGGGGAAATGGACCATTCGTTGTTTCAAGGAATTGACCCTGACCAACATTTTAGGTTGCATGAGTACTAAGGTACTGTAGGTAATCATGTAGTAGCATTATACCACTGTGGTCCAAAATTATGGTTATAAAGGATAACCATACATATTCACAAATTTATACCGATTTGTATCTGCTTTATAAGATTAATGACAACTGACAAATAGCAACACTATTTAAGATACATCGTTTTCTTAAAAAATCCAGGAAATTCACAAAAATATATGTAAAGATATCAAACTTTGGACATTGCTTAAAGACTAGCCAGACAAAGTAAAATAAATGATAGTCACTGGTGTTGGATGAGTAAGACGAGGAGTTGTGACAGACATTACCTAAATAAAAACAATTCCTTGCCCATGTGTTTATGTAGTTCATGACAATCTTATAAAAAGTAATAGTAGTTTGGCATTAAGTAGTATACATTTAGCTGTTTACTAAGGCTATGCCGACTTCATATTGCTATCTCACTGAAATTCCATGCCAAAGGCACCCATCACAGCATTCTGCCCGATCATATTATACTGGAAATGGGTTAATTAGTTGTTGCCATTTCCCTATTTACTAAACGTCAAGCAGGGAATAACAACTACCATTTTGTATCGATGTCATATCTTCATTGTGCAGTCATCTTAACGAATTTATTGAAACTTGTTCTTTACAGGGATTCCCCAGGTTGTGCTTCTGACGAAAATCGACACAATATGTGAGGAGATCTCAAATGACATCAGCAAAGTGTTTTTCAGTCCAAGGATGAACGACTGTGTGGACAGGGTCGCCATGGTCATGGGGCTGCCCAGGTCGCACATACTTCCTGTCAAAAACTACGAATGTGAGGTAGAGCTTGATCAGAACATTAACATTCTGTCACTTCTCAGCCTCAGACGAATTCTCAATTTCGCTGACGACAACCTGTACAACGAACTGAATGAGATTAAGGCTGGCAAGACGTATAGATTAAGTATAGTTTTGATATTGTTGTTTATATCTTTTTACTCATTTGTGGCGATACTGATATAAAGGTCCGCTTTAACAGTTAGGTGACCGCACTATTCACCAAAAAATTAGTGCGTACAATATTGTTATCAACAAAACGTGGAGTTAAGAGGAGTTTAATAACCATTGGTATTTGACAGTAATTTACGGAGTTACGTCCCTTTTTTTCAATTGCTGAAATCAATTGCTCGATATGTCGAGTATTTTGCAACGTATTTAATTCAAACATCATAGAAAAGATAATTGCCAAAAGAGCTCGAATAATTTCAATAATCATTATTATCAGACACAGTTTTCTGAGTAATGCCCCTTTATTTAATTGCTGAACAGTGCCCCTTGATGTATCGAGTAATTTACAATGAATTAACCACAAGCTCCATAGGAATTATAACTACATATGTACCATGAGTTCTCAAAAAAACCACAATTATCTACAAATGTAACTGTAATTTACTGAGGTATGCCAATTTAATCACTTACTGAACAGTGTCCCCTCGATAAACATATTTCGAGTTATTTACAATGGATTTACTACATACTTCATATGAGGTTATTGGCCATGATAGCTTGGTTGGATAAGCACTATCATCTGATTGCAATTTACGGTGTTAACCCCTTTACGTTAATTATTTTGACCAGTACTATTTGAGGCTTAATCATCGTAACATTTTTTCAAAGTGATTAGCGGTGCAAGTTATCGAATAACGTCTCTAAATTCAGCAAACGCTGACCGTCCACGATCCCTAGCCCTCGAGTACTTGGTCACGGGTTCGAGGCCTACGTATGGCCGTCGCAAGATAATGACCGCAGGTCGGTAATTTTTCTCTGGGTACTTCGGTTTTCCTCCACCACCGAAACCTCGCACGTCCTTAAATGACCATAACAGTTATTAGGACGTAAACACAAACAATCATAAATTCTTGTACTGTCATCACGAACGTATCAAGCTGAAGCAGTGACCAAAAACGATGGATCCAACGAGGTTACTCATTTTACATAATGTCTTCAATGCAATCATTTATTTAATCCAGAATATTTCGAAAATATTTAATAGATTCACTTTATATTTAGGTTTGATGTGGACGACATCAATACGCATATTTTTTGCAGGAAACATTTTGATCTGACCAGGTCAAATTTTGAGTTGTATTTAGGGTTCAATTTTCATGTTTGTTATTTCAGGGTAACAACTTAAAAAAGTTTTTTCTAACGTTCTACAAGGTTTAGGGTCTTGCTATCTAATATGTAACATGCTCAGGTAATAAGCAATCAAGTAAGTAAAACAGATTGACTTTAATAAATTTTCAAGATCGCAGAGGTCAAATGAATAAAAAAGTTCAGATTTCTGTAAACCAGAATTTTTAAAATAGTTTAAGGTATTTACAATATATTCTGGTGCGATGTGCAGAACGCCAATGCACATATTTATTTTCATGAATTTTTTTTGTGCCAAAGGTAAATTTTCGGTTTTCGATAGGGGTCAAATTTCAAATGTGCTATTTCAAGATAGCATCTTTGAAACAAAAACTTCTCCTGAAGTCCTACAACGCCAGAGTCTTGATACTGTATTTAAAATAGGAAGAGGACAAGGTTCGTAATATTTAGCAAAGAGAATTCATAAATGAAGATATTTAACGTGATTTAAATGAATTACCTTCAAATACATTAAATGTGAATTTAACAATGACTGCCAAAATTCAACTTACAATTTACAATTTTGGAATTATTTCAATACTTTCAGTACTTTGATTTTTATTAACGAAAAATAGAGCTTACTTTCAGTAGTATGGTTTACATAAAGCTTTTTTCTTCACAGAGGGTTAAGACCATGATGTTCAACAAGGGTTTGTAATCAAAGACCAAATCAGTCCTAACAGTGAAATGCCCGTCAAATTCTTATAAAAAAAAATATGTTCTACTACTTGATGTGAGTTTTTTTTTATAAATGTTCAGTACTATATGCATTTGTCCTATATTATACAATGATTTCAATGTAATAACAGTTTTCATTAGTTTATTACCATCGATTATTGGACGATAGACCATGAGTGCGCGTGAATTATTTTCCAACCGACCAACGCTCTCTAAAAATCAAAATCAAATGCATCGGTAAACAAGTAAGTCGCAGAATAGGTTTTATTTGTCAAATGAGGCCGGGTATCTGTAATTAATTTTGTATGTATTTGAAGTTTTGCTAATGTTCAAACAGAGAAATCTATTTGACCTCTAAATCTAATTAAAACCTGTCAAGCTCATGGTCAGAATGTTCCGCTGCACTGACTGCGAAGGTGATTTGAAATAGTGTTTGCAAATGATTTTATGAGTGACGAGCAATGTCGATATAGATTGGTGGCTTTGATTGATTGCAATAAACATCTGGCATAAAGCATGACGTCTGTGTTGATTATTTATCGTCTGACGACCTAATGACGACTAAAATTAAAAACATCATTCTCAAACATACACAGGTTAAATAGACATAATAGGACAACTGCACGCAGTGTCAAAACTGATAAAAACGCGCAGCTTGTGATGAACTGAAGACATATAGGCATCACATGACAAAAGCGCGCGCAAAAGAACCTTATTTAGATTATTAGATTATCTAGGTCACGTTGCTTATCAAAGGCGTAGAGACACTGAAGTTGGCACTAAAGATACTTTCGTTACATTTTGCATCGATATCATAGTTATTGTCAACATATGCTTGTTCAATATTGTGGAATATATAACTCGGGATGCCAGAGTACAAGCAAACTTTATTCAATATTTTTCCAACATTTTCTCATCCTCGCTATAACTTCCACCAAATACACGTACATAAGTTGATTATATCTAAAAAAAAAAAACGACTACGTGATAATGACTGAAGTAGAGCGGACTTTGCACATTTTTAAGCGGCGGGTGTTTAGGTTTCATGTCCTTTTTCTTGACAGATGTCATAATGTCATACATAATGAATATATAAGCATTGGGTATTTAGAAAATAGTAGTTGATTAACAAAGCAAATATACACATGTGAATTAAGCGTCCGTTTCATACGTTTTTAGGTCACCTGAGCTTTGCTCAAGTGACCTATTCTGATCGCATTTCGTCCGTCGTCGTCCGTCGTGCGTAAACTTTTTACATTGTCGACTTCTTCTCAGGAACCAAAGGATCATTTTTTTCAAACTTGATCAGAATCATCCTTGGTAGATTAGGCTACAAAATTGTAAAATTTGGATTCCTACCCCAACCCCAGGGGCCAGGGAGGGGTCCCAAAGGGAAAATTAATCAATATTTCAAAAATCTTCTTCTCCAGACTCAGAGGTACTACAGTCAATTTCTCTGCATGGATGGAAAGATCAGCAAGGGCTTTATGTAAATTAAAAAATTCAGTACCCCG
This sequence comes from Mizuhopecten yessoensis, assembly GCF_002113885.1. Taxonomy (NCBI): domain Eukaryota; kingdom Metazoa; phylum Mollusca; class Bivalvia; order Pectinida; family Pectinidae; genus Mizuhopecten; species Mizuhopecten yessoensis. The sequence goes on from NW_018408827.1 coordinate 140,855, forward strand.
GGCTACCCGTTCTCCCTTGGGGAGGGGGTCACGTTTACTATAGTTTATATAGAGAAATAACACTTTTGGGTATATTTTGTCAATTGTCAGTAGGAAATTATTCTTGACTGGTAAGAATCATCCTTGGAGGAAGACGGTATCAAATTGTAAAATTGGGATTTCTGCCCAAAACCCAGGGGCCAGGGCGGGGTCCCAAAGGGAAAAGTAACCAATATTTCAAAAACCTTCTTCTTGAGACTCAGAGGTACTTCAGTCAATTTCCCTGCATGAATGGAAAGACCATCAAAGGATTTATGTAAATTGTAAATTTTAGTTCCCCCGGGCTATCCGTTCTCCCTAGGGAAATAACACTTTTTGACATATTTTGTCAATTTTTAGCTGGAAATGATTAATACTTGGTTAGAATGATTATGATGCCAGATGGCAATTAGATGGTACAAAATGTAGGAGAAAATCAGATCCTGCCACATCCCCAGGGGCTGGAGGAGTGGGGCCTAAATGGAGTAAATGGTTAAAAAGTTCAAAAATCTTCTTCATCAGACTCATATGTGTAACAAACAAATATCTTCATGGATAGAAAGGTCCTTGGGTGCATTATCTATTTGAAAAAATGATATTTGTCCTTGCCCTATGGCTGGAGAGGTGGGGCCAAAAGGGGGAAATGGCTGATATTTTTAAAAAAAATGCACTCAGGTGGTAGAAGATTCATATTTCTTTTTTGGGATGCACATTTAGGTACATTATATAAACTGTTAGTTATTTTACCCTTTGGTCATCTGTTCTCCTTGGTTTATATAGGGAAATAACACTTCTGACTATATCTTGTCCATTTTCAGCAAGAAATAATTCAAACTTGATTGAAATAGTTATAATGAAATTGAAATCAATAAGTATCAGAAACTAAGATCCTGTCCTATCCCTGGGGTTGGCCAGAGAGGAATATTGGCTAAATAACAATAGATATTATACAGTTGTGGGATCGCACAACGTTACACGATGCACGAAGTGCGAACGATAAAAAATTGGACGATCAATGCTTGCGCACATTTGTGCGGACTATGGACGAACGTTGTGCGATAACAATCGTGGTTGGTGTAAATTGAGGAATACTTGAACAGCATATACGGTTTCGTACATGTTTTTAAACACATAGACCTGATTATTTATTATGTTTATACATTCTAGCTACATCTATCAGCTTATCTTTCTGTCTATACTTTCTTAAATTTAGAAATGGTGTTTTCGGTGTTTTTTAAACAACCTAAATCGACACATGTAAAATTACAACACAGTCTTGGCGATACAGGTCAACAAAGCTACTTTGTACCTGTTCCTGGACCGTAGTTATCCTCACCCGGGACACTTACGTAACTCGCCAAGGTGTGAAAACCAGGTGAATGGGAGCTATAGACCAAAACGAATGCAAATAACAAATACTACACGTCCAGTTATGTTTTCATAACGGTCATACGGTATCACATATCAGCTCTTTGTGTCAGGCACAGGCCAGGTAAAACTCCGGTCACTCATCAAATTGTTATTTACCTGTTCTGTTATCTAGGAGCGAAACCCATTCTTGACAGTCTAACGGTCACTGTAACACTGCGTAACACGCATTGTAAAAGCGTACATAATCTTAATTATTGTGATGAGAAATTACAGTAATATATACAGTGTACGAGCCTTCCGTATTTTTTTCATTCCGTAATATTGATCAACAAATTGTACCAAATCGCACAGTTGTGCGGAGAAAAGCGCACAACGGGGCGAAAGATTGTTAAATCGCACAGTTGTGCGCACCATGTGTGGACGATGTGCGGACGTTGTGTGAACGATGTATGCACGATGTGCGTTGTGCGGTCACACAACTGTATTTCTCAATAGCAAAATAATGTATTTGAATAGTTTTTAGAGTTCTTATCTTTTGATGACATGACAAGTATTGTATTTTACTTTGTTTACATGTTGATTTCCACATCACATCTAAACAATAAAATAAAGCTACCAGTACCTATGCTATAACTCAGGTGACCGCTGAGGCCATTGGGCCTCTTGTTCTTTAAAAATATATATCGTTAAAACATATACCAAAACCACGAGATCAGATAAGATTTGCTGTCTCAGTCCCTGACAAAATACGTCAAATGAATAGCTATAGACTAAACGAGTATTCGTATATTTCAAAGATGTATTTGATAAGCATTAACAAAACTACGGCAGTTTCATATATATGTTGATCAATTATGCAACTTACAGTAAAGAGCAATTTCGAGTAAAGCTCAATCACTGATTGATTTGCTTTATTCATTAGTGATTTCGATTTCGACCCATAAGATGCAGACATGCTAAGTGTGCTTGAATACAAATTAAACTAATGGTGTTACTATGACGTCATACTATATTAGGCAAAATGATCGGGAGTGATCACATTTTATCTCAACTGTCAACGTAAAATGATGCGAGAGCCTTATCTAAACTCAAAGAAGATCAGTATAAACAACATGACAGTTACCGTAGTGACAACAGACCATATGTAGCCGATACAATCATAGAGATGTAGGGATGTATTGCGTAAACTTAATTAGCAACGGCAATGATAACATACTAGAAAAATCAACGATATTTCAAAAAACGAGGCATCGCTGACCGCATAACAGCGATAGGTGAACATAATACAACAATCTAAGCAATGTTTTTTTACATTTAATCATGCTAAGAATAGTTTATACAGTCTGCTCTACCAGTTTATTTATTGATAAAACAGACGTTGTAGACATTTTTATTGTCACCAGTGTCGCAGAGATTGTCATACATTGTATACATATGCAAGACCAAACGAATCAGAAAGCACGAGTTTATTGCGCGGACGAATATATTAACGGGTGCGCGGAGCGCACGAGTGAATATATACGTCCGCGCAATAAATGAGTGCTTTCTGATTCGTTAGAAAAACACAAGTGTGTGGTCTTGCTTTTATCACATACCTTCCGTATTTGGTAGAGATCGATACAAAGAATTTATAAACTTTGATATCTTTTGCAAATACCAGTCGCATGACAAGGGGATTCCCATAAAAAAATGCTTGTATTACTATAACAAAATTCAACAGGTGTGTGATAAATAATGTAACTGGACAAGCTTCCGTCTTGATACATTCTACATTGTATAACCAGACTATCATCCGTCTAGGTTATATATCATCCGCCGATCTCTATCGTATAAATGGATACTTCAGCTAGAAGGGAAGTACAGCGTTACTATCCCGCAACTTGGCACCCTTTAAGCAACATGAACTATAAATAAGATAATCGTTATCAGTTATATGCGTCATATCAAACATCGCTGCCCCAGACCCAACTCTACCACAGTACAGGTGAGCACTTGGTTCGTACTAGAAAAAGGTATGTCTGACGTCTTTAAATTATTACAGTTTGTTCCAAGGTATAAAGTCGATGTAATACATTGTACTGTATACATGTAGTTGGGTACAATAATTTATTATATCAATTAAAACAAAACTTATTTTATTATATCACAATCTATACGAGCCTGAGAACTGTGCGATTTAACAATCGGTCGCCCAGTATTTAATATACGATATTTTTCACTTTTTCTAATTCTTCAATACATTATCCACATAAATACATGACTGCTAAACTGTCTATAACAGGGTTGTACTGTCAGGTACAGTACAAGTACACGTACGTGGGCAGCTGTACTAAATTGATTGCATGGAATTGATCGCCGGTAAGAGTTTATTTGTTATTTGACTGTTATCAAAACACAATTTGTACTTACCTGTATTAAATGTGTCTTTAACGCTTTGTATGGAAATTTCACACCTCCTTCACAGTGGACTTATGATACAAAGCATGTTCCCGTTACCTGGTAATGAACAGGTAGCGGGTAACAAGTAGGACTGCTTTGTTTACATTGTATCAGACCGTATATCTACACACTTGTCTATTCAAATCAAATCAAATATGTTTCTTCCTATGATAAGATATTACAAATAAAAAGAAAAAATGGACATATATTTACATGTCGATTACTTTATCTCCACATCATAATAGTCTCAATTCAGCACTTCCTCTCTTATATTAGAGAGAGCATATTACACAACAGTTCAGCTGTAAAATGAGATGGCAGCCTTTTTCAAGATGTCCGCGCCATCTTGAATAAAGTTTACATGTACGAAAGGTAAAAGACTAATACGAAATTGTGTTTATTTACAAGCCATTCCTTATATATTAAGGGTAGACTGGCCCCGTCTCTAGAATATTGAATTATTAAGAAAAAGGTTTAACTCAAAACAATTTGATCACTTGGATGTCTGTTCTAAACCAGGGGGAGATAAGCTAGTAGTAAAATGCAGCCGAGAAATTCTTCATAAAAACTTAGGGGCTGGTAGCCAGTCTAATATTAAGGTTGTAATTTATCTTATTGAGTATCTCATTATGCGCACATTGTGTAAAGTTACATATTATATGTAATGACATACTGGTCATTTACTATACAAATGATGTAGCTTGTTTAGGTCGGACGGTTGCTGGCAATCTCCTGCTTTCAAAACATTCCATCGGGGACAGTGTTGTAACGATCTCTTTAGATGTATATACACGATATGACAAAGCTACATATATGTATAAACTGTTCTGCAATTTGTACCTGATAGGTGTCAGATAAAATCCTTTTAATCAATTAATCGTTTCACTTTGATAGACGATCTATAACTGATCTTGTTAATATAACTGAACAATCCGCCATATTTCAAAATTGATTCGTAAATAAACCTATTGAATAACAGGTATTTCCAAAATAGTTATATTGATAATTTAATAATTGATTAAAGTATTATGCATTACAATGTGTACAAAAGTAAATACAATATTAAATGTCCTTCATCTTCGAACACACATACATACTCTCCTGTGCGCATCAAAATATTTACATTTCGCTTTTGATACTATCAGCAAAATGATCTAAGTTATTCAACCTTAACTATAAAAAACACGCTATTTGTAGGTAACATAATGACGACCAATCTAAAACAACCCGATAAGGTTCAACTTTCCACATGGATTGACCCGTCCAAACGACACAATTTTACCTTACTGTACAAGATCAGCCGTGACGGATGTAACGCTCAGACCTTCCATAGTCTCTGTGACAACAAAGGGCCCACAGTCACCGTCCTGTACAATACAAGTGAATCAGTTTACGGGGCGTATACTGCTGTCAGCTGGCAATCAAATGGTTCTTATAGCATCGACGCAAAAGCATTTTTGTTTAAACTAAAGTATAATGGTACAGCACATTCCATGAAGTTTCCCAATAAAACGGACGGGAAAAAAGCAATCTATGGACACGCCAACTATGGGCCAACATTTGGAAGTGGATATGATTTGTATTGCTTTAGTGGAACTATAAATAAATCCGGAATTATTTTCCCATTGAATGGTTCTGCCACATTAGGATATGCGTACGACATGCAGGGACAAGACTACAACACTGTAATGAACGGCCATTTAGAGGTCCTGGATCTTGAGGTTTATAGTGTTCAAGGTGAGTTTACAGTTGTCCTATTACAATAAGGCATCACAATCAGTTGTAAAATTGATTAATGTAATAATAAAACAAAAACTGATGTTGTCTATGTCAGGTCTTGATTTCGCAAAGTCCTCCAGTTTGAATTTTTAGGTAAATTTATCACTTGCAGTCTATATAAATAGCAGCAAATGTATTGACTACATCAATCGTTTATATCCTTGAAATCAAACACACTAAGAATGCATGTGATTCATCCGTTTACCTTGATCTCTACTTACAGCACTGCCTACTAAGACGGCTTACTACCAAGCCGTTCAATTGATGTAACAATTATAATGTTCTATCTCGAGTTTCCCTGTCTTTAATAGCATCATTCCTGCTCCCAAAGCCTAAGGTTTTCACACGTCGCAATTTTAGCATATTAATGAAGAATATGGGCAAGCTTTACGGTCACTGTCATGATCTAACTGGGAAATACGTCATTTCCTTGTGTGACATGGTTTTTGATACGGTTTTGTACATAGTTGGGTAGGATGCAATACGCAAGTCGCACCATATTTTTGAGAAAACAACAACACGGCCAGACTGGGAACCTCCAAGACAGACACTGTAACAAATTGCGCTACAAGGTCGCCAGCGACCAGTCTAGTTCCGCTACATTCTTCCCTTCTTTTTTTCATAGTCTTCTTTTTTGAAGACAATGCTATTTATAACTGAGGTTCGGGTATCCCCTTGCTTAATGTTCACATAATAATTGAAACAAGGGTTGGCTACTGTTACCACCGTTACAGAAGATGAAGAACGCATGGCCAGACCAGGATTAGAAGCTGGAACCTCCAAACTCGAGTCGGACGCTTTAACCTATTGGCCTATCTGGTCGCCGACGATCAAACCAGTCCGATTTCTATACAAATACCATATAAATGTTTGAGTTTTGTTTTTTTCTGTAATCAATCCATAATACCATAGTTAGCCCTGTTTCTATTTTTTTTTTCTATACAAGGACTGATTGACCCATAAGGAAACCCCATTTTATCGTGACCTAATTTTGCAAAACCAAAAAAAATGGTCCGTTTACTCCTGCCTAAGCATAAAAGCAGGGGCATATTTCCTTTCTACAATCTACTAAGTCGTTTAACCTTTAACCCATTTGGTTTGCTAGTGATTCTAGTGTGCTTTTTTGTCTATTTTTCGTACAGACGACCAAAACATATTTTTTTTATATTGTGAAGAGAGACAGCTTAGTGATAATATCAGAGTTGGATGCGGGCTGATGTAGCAGAAAGCAGTTATGTTATGACTCATCGGACAATATCAACGCTTGAAATATAATTAAATATACACAGTTTGATTGATATATTCAGGAAGCATAAAATTAAATTTAAAACAAAAATGAAATGATTATTTGCCAATGTTTTTGTTGAGGTTTAATTCAAATATAGTGTTTTTCCAACAGATACAAATATGATACAATTTTATGTACAAATGATGAAATTTCTACATTGTATTGGCCTAAATTGACATACTGGGACACATTTACGGAATGAACGTAATTTTTAAGGGTCTATGCTATCTTGTTATACCATTTATAAACAGCGAATACATATTGTTAGCAAACATGATGAGTAGACCATCTCTACAGTTTTATATTCTTTTGTAAAACATGTATAAAGAACGAATTCCTTGAATAGCTCCAAACGATGTATTCCTATTTATGTTCTTGATACGGAATGAAAGTGAGATAATATATTTGTTATAATCATTAAGGAAAATTCCATGACAAAAACAACCATAAGAAGTAAACAAAGTGATCTTCCGATTTCTGCTTAATGGTAAACACTCCATGTTTCGTGTTCCATGTCAAATCTGCATGTACCAACAACGCCTGCGTCCTCTAAAATCCTATTAAATTCTATTAAAGATATGGTTCTGTTTTCATTTCTACTAGTTGAATCCGTGGTATATTTTTTATATATATTTTTTCAACTCGACGTGTACAAAGGTTATGTGATATATACGGAGACATTTACTGAACTGGTTTCCTTTACTTAAAGATATGTATGTTAGCATTAAAATATATAAAGGATGTGTAGAATACATACGATACTTCAGTAATTGTATGATCGCAAGTTGTTTACACATACTGCCGAGCAATCTGAAAAAGACATGGCAGAATGACCCACAGAAACAATATAGATGTATGTGGCTTATGTTTTAACAAAAACAACAAAGTACATATTTGTTGCAACTCTGCACATGCTATAGAAAAATCTTAAAATAAACAATTGGAACGAACTTATTTTTTTTTATATCAAAAACCTTTAATTGTTACAGAATACATGTTTTGATGTTTTCACAAAGTGGGCGTCGTGACGTTAACTACAGTATCGATTAACAGAACATATGTTGACTATGGTATATAAAATTATAAATGGTTTATAAACTCAAAACAGCAAGGACTTTTTCGTTGTATTTTTGTTATTTATTAATTGCAGTGCAAATATCTAGAAGAATATCACACGATTAAATAAGTTACTAAATTATTTTCCTCAAATCAAACACAAATCACACTTTTTACATGAGCAATACTTCGTAAGAAATCACAATAATAAATGACATTATAATAACTAACCCTACTTATGCATACAAAAATGATCAGCATATATTTTTGCAAAATGATAACTGCAAATCGAAGATAAGTAACTATTCCCAACATTATGAATATCGTCTTTCCTTTTGATTGTTCACATTTCCAGAACGCATGCTCCTTCAAAAGCCCTGGATCCGGAACGTTGATTGGAGCCAGAAGGTAAGCCAGCCTAAACACCTTTTATTCTACCATTACCTATTGAAAGTCCTTTCACTATAATATCATTCCATTGTGCTGTTTGTTACGTCATTATATAATATAGTATGCGTTGTATTCAATTTTTACTGTGTTGCACTGTGTTTTATATTTTCAATCAATTAAGTGTTATTGATATATTTTATTCGTTTCAGTTTGAGCAGGAGATAAAGGAAAAAGTGGCCACCTATAAACCATTACCCGGATTGGACCTCCAGCAGAGGAGGATCCTGTTGGTCGGTCAGGTCGGGGCAGGGAAGTCTAGCTACTTCAACACCGTCAACTCCATCTTCCGAGGGCATATTAGCAGCCAGGCCAACGTTGGAACTACGGAACAACATAGTCTTACAACATCCGTTAGTGAAAATGATAGCATTAAACCAAGGATAATGTAGAATTACAGTTACAAAGCATGTACTCTTTTTAACATTAAAAAAGATATTTTATCGATAGGAAAAATGATTCCATTATCGGTATCTTAACAAAACATCCACTTGGAAAATGCATTTCAATTTGAAGTTAAGCCATACATGTATATTTCCCATTTGCCTCTTCTATTGATTCACACACAGTTTATGCCTCAGGTATAGAGACAGCGATATGCTTGTCCAAAGCCGGACTACATAACTCAATACAGGCTTTAATTTTGTTTACTTGTTCACGAATTTTAGTACCGGATGTATGAAATACATGACGGATATGGCAGCAAAACTTTCAACTTTCGGTTATGCGACACACGTGGCCTAGAAGAGAACCAAGGTATTGATGATCAAGATATTTGTTATTTACTTGATGGTCACGTGCCTGACAGGTATCAGGTATGTGTTTAAATTACTTATTATGTCTTGCCTTTTCCTTGTAAGCAAAAATATAATCATTAATTCAATTTTACTTGTCTTTTATATATTGAATGATTAATGGAAGATAAAACACGTGAACCCCGTCCCATTTTTTTTATCAACATTACCTATTCAACTTCAACACTCTTTCAAGAAGCTCAATTAGTATCCCATTCTCCTACCCAGACAAACAATGAATGACCGATATGTTACATCATTGTGTAGCGTTTTGTATATATAAACACCTGATTTTATAATATGGAATGTTAGCAACGCATTATCAAATCATTACTAGGAACATCAAGTATGTAAGCATATTTGTCAAAGTGTTATTTGTTTGATACAGAGAGCCAAGCAAAGTACATATCTCAGGGCACCATTTAGCCATTTCGTACATTTAGGACTCCTTAGGTCAAATAATGAATATAAAGTATGAATATATTCAGATACATATGCTGATGAAACCCCTTATAACGTTACAACTTATAATTAACAACTTTTGGCTACAACAAGTTCATGTATCATAGTCTAAAACTAGTATATATTGCAAACCTTGGGGAATAATCATCTACCCACAAGCAGACCCAACCATCTTGTTACGTAAACAAGTTACCAGAAAGTAAGAAATGTGAACGCACTCATTCAAATGTTTTGTTTATCGATGCTGAAAACCCCACAAATTTAACCATTTAACACCACTACATGGCCATATTCTTCCATTTAGCTTCTAGTTATTACATTGTAATAGTAAAGTACTAGTAGATCGTCACACTGTTTTCAGGGTTTGTCGTTCGAACAATGTTCTCATTACGAGACGTGTATAAACTCGAGAGGGACTGCATCACAAACTGTTTGCCATTTGTTAAAATCTATTTAAATGACTATTTTTGATAACGAAATATCTAATCATTAGCTATTCCTGATGTATTTTTACGCTCAAAAATAATTGTTTTTCTTATAATATTTTCATGATTTAATAATGATTTGTATTTGACGGTCTTGATTCTTACGCGGGGTACTTTTTAAATGAAAGTAGTGACGTCACCTCATCTTTCAACTGTTTTCTAGTATTCCAACACTTAAAACACTTGCTAATGGATTTATAATGTGGAAGGTAGCGTACAGAAGTAAACATATGCTAATGTTGTTATCATGTATTGATGTTGTCACAGCTATTGAAGATATCGGTCTGAGGTTTACTTAATCAGAATAGACACCATCCCGTCTGTGTGAAATAGATATGACCAATAACTGTTCCGATGATGCGAAAGCATGCAAGTAAATGGTACCGATAGTCTATCTCAATTAAATCCGCTGACCCTGTTTCTAAAATAAACATTTTGTGCAACGGTATCATCTCAACACTGCTTTCGCAACGCCTGAAATTACAAAAACAAATCACTTGTTCGAAGCTCCAATTTTTGCACGTCTTTTAGAAATATCAGGCAACGCCCTCTTTTATGATAAAACAACAGAATATTTCAATTCGCACGTGGCACTCTTTAGAATCTGTATTCTTCGGAACTAGTGATATTTATATGACGTTCAGCAAACAGTCAAAGTTTTATAGATGTATAAATTATGCCCTTGTTTATGTTATCCTCAGTTCAACCCCTCTATACCAATATAGCCTGACGCCCTGGGATTCGTGAAAAATCCAATGCAGTCTGATAAAATCCACTGTGTGGCTTTTGTCCTGGACGCTAGTGATGTTGACGACATTCCCGAGAAAGTCCTGGAACGGATTAAAGCAATGCAGCCGCGGATGAACCATAGAGGTAATTCATTTTACATAAGTATCCACATTCCTCGCTATATATTGGTTAATGCCATTCAAATATTGTTATTATTTAACACCCGCAATTTATCGAAAACTTCTCACGGAACTTTTTCGAAAACATCAGGAACCGGATTTAAAAATATATGCAAACGCTGTTTTGAATGATTTTAACGGCGGTCATTTCAGAGTCTCAAAACTAACTCTAAATGATTAATCGTATATGATGCAATAATACATTCCATAGTTGAGCGAACTTGAATAGTATCTCAATTTCGACAATCAGAGCCGAATATAGCCAGGTTTGCTATCTTACCGGAAAGGGGCATAGAGCACATGTATGCATGCCCATCTGTACATGTGTGAAGTGTCATTAGTGTTCATAAAGTGGTTTTTAGGGGTTCAATGGTATTTTATACATACCACATTTGATCAACATTGGACAATTAATGAAGGGTAAGAGTATAACGTTTCAGTAAGCCATGATATGTAAGTTTAATTGTTTGCAGAATTAATATCTAGGCTATGGTCATAAAAAAAACACGTACAGGGTTTCCTTTTAGGTTCAATTCGTCCTGGCATTAATAAAGGTAGAGTTGAAAAGAGGCTTCATCTTGAATTCGAGATTCCACTTTTGCAATCACTTTTTCTCAAGATATTGGTTATAAAGGGACCAGTAAGGACATCATTTTTATTTTTACTTATGTTCATTTTTTTCGTAGGTCAAATTTCAGGACAAATTCCTCAATATATGTAATTGCTAAGATATGAGGTATATATATGTGTATATATATATCAAATATTATCATTAAATAAATATTCAGTTGATATTTAAAAGTTTTAGAGATATTGCTAAATAAATCGATGAACAAGTAGGAATGAATACAGTGTATAGTGACAATGAAAAGGAATGGATACAGTGTATAGTGACAATAAATAGGAATGGATACAGTGTAAAGTGACAATACACAGGAATGGATACAGTGTATAGTAACGATAAACAGGAGTGGATACAGTGTATAGTGACAATACACAGAAATGGATACAGTGTATAGTGACAATACACAGGAATGGATACAGTGTATAGTAACAATAAACAGGAATGGATACAGTATATAAGTATAGTGACAATAAAAAGGAATGGATACAGTGTATAGTGACAATGAAAAGGAATGGATACAGTGTATAGTTACAATACACAGGAATGGATACAGTGTATAGTGACAATAAAAAGGAATGGATACAGTGTATAGTGACAATGAAAAGGAATGGATACAGTCTAAAGTGACAATACACAGGAATGGATACAGTGTATAGTAACGATAAACAGGAATGGATACAGTATATAGTGACAATACACAGGAATGGATACAATGTATAGTGACAATAATCAGGAATTGATACAGTGTAAAGTGACAATACATAGGAATGGATACAGTGTATAATGACCATAAAAAGGAATGGAAACAGTGTAAAGTGAAAATAAACCGGAATGAATACAGTGTATAGTGACGATAAACAGGAATGGATACAGTATATAGTGACAATACACAGGAATGGATACAGTGTATAGTGACCATACACAGGAATGGATACAGTCTATAGTGACAATACACAAGAATGGATACCGTATATAGTAACGATAAACAGGAATGGATACAGTGTATAGTGACAATACACAGGAATGGATACAGTCTATAGTGACGATAAACAGGAATGGATACAGTATATAGTGACAATACACAGGAATGGATACAATGTATAGTGACAATAATCAGGAATGGATACAGTGTAAAGTGACAATACACAGGAATGGATACAGTGTATAATGACCATAAAAAGGAATGGATACAGTGTAAAGTGAAAATAAACCGGAATGAATACAGTGTATAGTGACGATAAACAGGAATGGAAACAGTATATAGTGACAATAATCAGGAATGGATAAGTGTATAATGACCATAAAAAGGAATGGGTACAGTGTAAAGTGAAAATAATCAGGAATGGATACAGTGTAAAGTGACAATTCACAGGAATGGATACAGTGTAAAGTGACAATACACAGGAATGGATACAGTGTATAATGACCATAAAAAGGAATGGATACAGTGTAAAGTGAAAATAAACCGGAATTGATACAGTGTATAGTGACGTTAACAGGAATGGATACAGTGTATAGTGACAATAAACAGGAATGGATACAGTATATAGTGACAATAATCAGGAATGGATACAGTGTATAATGACCATAAAAAGGAATGGATACAGTGTAAAGTGAAAATAAACCGGAATGAATACAGTGTATAGTGACGATAAACAGGAATGGAAACAGTATATAGTGACAATAATCAGGAATGGATACAGTGTATAATGACCATAAAAAGAAATGGATACAATGTAAAGTGAAAATAAACCGGAATTGATACAGTGTATAGTGACGTTAACAGGAATGGATACAGTGTATAGTGACAATAAACAGGAATGGATACAGTGTATAGTGACGATAAACAGGAATGGATACAGTATATAGTGACAATAATCAGGAATGGATACAGTATATAGTGACAATAAACAGGAATGGATACAGTATATAATGACAATAAACTGGAATGGATACAGTCTAATGTGACAATAAACAGGGATGGAAACATGAACGCTTTGGTAATTACTACAAAAAACTCAATCAATGTTTTTTTCAATGAAATCAAATAATTTTCCAAGGTTGACTTATATTTTTGGAGAATGGGATACTAACTGAGCTTCTTGAAAGAGTGTTGAAGTTGAATAGGTAATGTTGATAAAAAAAAATGGGACGGGGTTCACGTGTTTTATCTTCCATTAATCATTCAATATATAAAAGACAAGTAAAATTGAATTAATGATTATATTTTTGCTTACAAGGAAAAGGCAAGACATAGTAAGTAATTTAAACACATACCTGATACCTGTCAGGCACGTGACCATCAAGTAAATAAATATATTTTTTGCTGGTTTAAACAAATAGATAAATAAGCCGAATGTGTTGCATCTTGCTTTATGCATCTTGCACTAAAAGCAGTTTCATTTAAGTTCTGGTAAAAATTCAATATGATCTGCTGACATATAACTACAATGTAGTACAAAACTAGCGAAAGGAAACAAAGAAAGGCACAGAATACTTCCATCCCGCTACTTAGTGTAATCATAAATTTGTAAAAACAGATGTCATTATTAAATTTGCGCTGACGTGCCCATGCCATTATTAAATTTGCGCTGCCGTGCTCACATTCTTTATTTTTAGATTTCATGAAACAGATTATCAAACACAATACATAGAGTTGTAACTACATGTAGTATATATATATATATATATATCTAAACTCTAAACAAGATACCATTTTTTTCTTAAACTTAACCCCCTCATTCTTTTATGATAGAACTGTTTGATCCAAAAAGATCACCTCGTTTCATAAAGATCTGTCCCTATTATATATTTCAGCTATGGCTTTATTAAGAAAGGTGTTGTTATATTCCAATAAGTGAGTTTCTGATGTAAGATTGAATCAATTCTGTTCCGTTATGAGTAGTTTGTAAATTCCATTCTTTCCTTCACAGGTATACCCCAAGTGGTATTGCTGACTAAAATCGATGAAATATGTGAGGAGACTTCAGAAGACCTCAGCAATGTCTTTTTCAGCACAGTGGTAAAAGAGTGCGTAGACAAGGTTGCTTCGTTGATGGGTCTGCCCCGGTCACACATTCTTCCTGTCAAAAACTACGAATGTGAGGTAGAGCTTGATCAGAACATAAACATTCTGGCACTCCTCAGTCTCAGACGAATTCTTAATTTTGTCGACGACTTTCTGTTCAACAAATCTGATGAGATCGCAGCTGAAAAAATGAAACGCTTGAAAGTTAGTGACTAGACCTAGTACATAGAGGACCTATGGTATAGTTAGTATCATTTGTTTTTAGGTAAATCAAGCTTTCAAGATAATAGCTGTTGAACTAAAAACGATTTTCTAAAAGCATCCGTTTATTTATTTTTTCTTGTGAAAAAAACACTTTCAAAATACCTTAAATGACAGGCTATGGATTAATCAAATTTGTAAGTTTTAACAGAATCAATGGCTACTCATTTGATGATAACAAATGTGTTTCATCCAGTGACACGTGTAGACGATGCTCTCTATTTTCTACATCTTCATGTATCAACACTGTACATATGAACCTAGATATCAACTTATGTTGTAAATGCTACACTTTTCAACGACATATATGATTAAACCTTACACATCGATATTGATGGCCTTCGATGTTGGTGGCTTATTTTTTACCCGATGGTATAACGTTCATTTTTTAAAAGATATAAAAAACATCATATTGATTGAATTTAAAAGCGTATTCGATCTATGACATTGTCAACTTTTATGCTGATCTTTGTTATACGTTGATTTTGTGATAAGGTATGCAAACAAGGTTGTGTCACATTTAAAGAAATATTTATTAAACTGAGAAGCTAAGTTTCTTATCTACATGTACTTAAATGTCTTACAATGCATCAAGATGGTAATGCAGCCAGTACAATTCGTGGATACCAATATTGAGGTGACTGAGGTGACAATGGTGACGGGGGTAAAGTCTTATTCAAGTTAGTCAGCAGGGAAAACATATATACAACACAGCAGATGAGGTCATAGTGCAGCTTATAAAGGGACTATTGCCGTATATTTCATACCTAGGAAACAGGAAATCGGTGCTCTAAATGGTTAAATAGACTGAAAATAAAGAAACATGCGTAGCTATTCCGTCAACTTTGTTGTATATTAACATTTCTTTCGAAATTGAAAATCTCGGCTGGTGTTTGTATATCGTTTATCTCGAAGATTGCCAATTTGATCACATGATCTGTCACGTGACAATTTTGTTTTCTCTCCGTCAAAACTAAAATAGATTCCGAAGTTAATGTAAACACAGACACGTGTGTCAGATTTTACACCTTGTGTTCCCTTTTTATACACTTTTAGTTGCAGGATAATACAATATAATTTTAAAACCAATCAATTACAATAATCACAAATAATTAAGGCAAGTTGGTCATGGTCTGCGCTGTCGACGAAATTTGTGGAGGCTTAATAGGGGTATCACTAATCTTTTTGAGCGGCACATATTGATAAACATTAATCAACTTCTTTTTAAGTTAACTATTGGAGTGTGATCAAGGAGAATATATTTCCATCGTGTTAATAACCTCTACTGTCTAAATAATAAAATACAATCAGCATGCTGCTCTATACCAACAAATTCATAACCACAATTTATTTGATAGGAAAATGATTTCTCTTTAATAATGACTCCAACATACTTTCAAACAATGTTTAAATAGTGCATTCAATATGATGACTTTCAGAATTAGTTATATTTGTCTCAAAATTCAAAGCAACTTTGTGAATGCTCATCTTAACTCTCAGTAAGGCTGACATGCATGATAATAAACAGAAAGTTAAAAACTGTCAGTAGGGCTTACATGCATGATAATAAACAGAAAGTTAAAAACTGTCAGTAGACGATAACGTAGAATTTTCATATAACGTCATACCTACAATAGTAATGAAATGGAGTCTTATGACCTTCTTGATATTCTTGTTTTATGGATAAGTATGTTGCCATATTTCAGGTAGATTAAACACGCTTATCTATTTATCTAACGGTAACGGTCACATCGCCTACTAAAATTGCTTTTAACGACCGCGTAATCGTGTGTACTGTAGCTTTACGTTCACATCATCAGGGGCGGATAGGGGGTGGGGGGGGGGGGGGGGGGGTCACTATTTCAGATTTTAATACTTCAGCACCGCATGTACATAAATGTACATGTTACACGATTAACTTTAGTGTCGTTGTCTTGTCCAGCAGGTCAGTAATTACCAGTAATTTTTATGACATATTATAATGACATTACGACCAATGATATTTATTTTGACAAAGTATCAATTATTTAATTTAATAATTTAATTTTAAAGCATCCTTTGGTTATGAAATTTACCAGGCCTAGCTACCAGTTATCATTAATTAAACAAACAAAAAAATCATGTACGTACTTTAAATCAGATGAAATGTATCTAAAGCAGCCTTACTTGGGATCAGTTACTTGTACCTGTAAATTACCAGAAAACCGCTAAATGTTTGGTATCACTGGTCAATCGTGAAGGAGGTGTGCAATTTCCACACAAAACAGAAATAACTAACACAGGTAAATCCAGATGCGTTTTTTCATTACGTACATGTTTATGTACTAGTACTGTACTTTACAGTACAACCTTATTATTGATAGTTTTACAGGCGTTTTCATAATATGTAGCTTGCATTCAAGAAAAAATATTCAAAACATACCGATAGGATATATAATAAACACGTATACGATGTACCATATTTCACTCGAGCCATTCCGATTTTTGTATTTGCTGTAGCATTTACGTCGCAGAATACATGTTCCAATTACTTCAAAATATATTCATATGTTCCGCCACTCGAGTACATTACACTCTGTGTGCAGTGTACATGTATATCATATTCTCTGATATAAAACATTTCGCTATCATAAAGTTGAAATATTTTATTGTTGAAATGTTATAAAATAAGCATGCTTACTTTGAGGGATTCTCGTCCTTTAACATAGCAGTGGCAAATTTAAAACCAAGGAGTTCTGTATCCCTTGCGATAGAACTGGGGGAATAACATTATATTTGAACCAAAATACGTGAGTCTAAATTGTACCATATGCCGTTTACTTCACAATGTATATTAATATGTACGTCAGCGTGTAAACATTTGCTTGCAACGACCAAGAACCGGCCACAAGATATCTAACAAATAATGAACCAAACACAAGTATGATCCAGAATTTATTAAAAATTAATGTTGTCTATACAATTTAGCACATAACTTTGTTGATATGGCATTTACAGTCTAAATGACTGAAACAGCGTTGTAGCGCACATGAAGATTGTTTTGTTGGCAAAACTATATCATTTGTATAAAATAATATTACCATATCAACACAGTTCAATACGTATATTTACTCCCTTTTTTAGTATTTTAATATCATAAATTAATTAAAATATTTGTATAAAAATACCGCATATAGTTCAAAATGGTGAAGGTATTGTATATCCTTGTTCAATGAATAGTACACCCCTGTTCTAATGAGTGTCATCAGTTTCAAACTTTACGGTTATTACGTCATATAAATGATGACGTCAACACGTGAGCCATTGGATTTACAGTCTAAATTAATGCCACCTGAATTTGGTAGGTTAATACGACTTTAAATGATTTTTTAACTCGTGGAATATTTACCATACTTATATTTATACCTCTGAGAGGAGTTGAGAAATTATTACGAACTAAATTTATAATTATATGCAAAACTGAACGACGTAATTAACAGCTGAACGATTAATGTATTTAATTGTAATAAGAAGGGAAATATTATATACCTTTAGTTCAAATCAAAGTTTTTATTGGCGGATTTATGCAAAGTGCAAAAGTGGGATTTTTCGATAAATACGATATAACCCCGAAAACAGAAAAAATATCTGTAAGATAAATAATGTATTCCAGCTTGGCACTTTCAAACTCGTTTAATTTTTTGAAAATTTGCTATCAATAGCACATGTAGCAATTAATGGCTTTGATCCAGATGACTTACTGTATAAATAGCAACAGTGACTGTGGCGTTGACCTTGGTACCTTACGAACTCATGTAAGGTTTTCTTGCATGACCTTCGCATAAACTTTGATGAAAATCTGTTATGAAATCGCTTTTCGGCTTAAGGAAGATAGAGTTGTTTCCCTTTGTGTTACTAGCCTTAGAGTGACCGATTTCTACACGCTGATAACGTTTAAATAACTTAAGTAATAAACTCTGGTATCTTGTATACTAAAATTCCTCTCGTTCCTTCTTTATCAATATCATTCAGTTCGTGTCGATTCACGTACGCTCTGTTTCGGTGATTCATTGTTATCCGGTTTTACTTTCGGTTTTGGCTTTCCACGAAATTAGGGAAATACCGATCAGGAGGATCGTCATTATTTGTTAGAGCTAACACGGGAAGTAAGTATGCATTTAGCATTTATTTTATCATCAATGTTGTTTTCAAATGATGTTTTCTTGTGTGATTATTTGCTGTGTGCAGCCAATTATATTAAATGTTAGATTGTTTACAAATGCAGGCCTACAGCGATCAGGAGATGACTCGAGTAGCGAGGACTTTGTACATTGTGAAGGGGCGGATGTCGGTTGTTTAGAATTCAGATCGTTTCCTTGATAGATCTCATATTATAATGTTTATTATTTGCATTATTTAAGAGTCATAAAAATGGAAATGCTACTTGTGCTAATGTCAAATCATACACCTTTAACTTCAGTTGTGGTTTAAGTTTAACACACACACACACACACACACACACACACACACACACACACACACACACACACACACACACACACACCCTACACATCCCCCTTCACAAACCCCATATACACCCCATCACTACACGTCCGACACATAAAACTAGATATTTTATATTGAAAAGGAGATAGTTACAAGCAGAATTGCATTTTTACATCTCAGCTACAGTATACAGCTATACCTTCATCAGGCAGGCTGATCACATTTCTATACATACAAATAGTATGGACATAAAAGGTTTCATTGGTACATACATTAAGATGAAAAGTATGAATGTAGTTTTGTTTTCTAAAAATGTGTGCATGTACAAGTGTACATAACACCTACTCAGGTTTTTAGCAATCCAGTTCATTATGGCCGGGTTTGGTTGGGGTTTTAAATAGAAAACAAGCATGTACTTTTACTTTCTTTTAATACATTTCTCAGAAAACCAAACCGGAATTTTGTAAACCAGTAGGTTTTGGAAAAACCCAAGCATTCAATATCATTACGACAACATTCTTATTCATGCACACATATTTATATAACCAAACGTGATACAACAATTAAAACTAAAGAAGTCTGAACAAATTAGTATCACTGTCAGACCTGGTGTAAGAGTTAGTGTAAAGGATGAGCTCCAGTCAAATATTGCTGAATAGCTTATTGAGTTGTAATGGATGTGTATATGATTGATTAAAGAGGAGAAGTCATATTTCTTATTGACTGACATTTCAAAAATTGTTTTGACTAAATTTATTTCTAAATGCGTGTCCATGTAAGCTTTTACGATCAAACTGTGTATTTCACAATCTTAAGTCGATTTGTCAATGTTTAGGGTCACCTGTATGATCACGGTATCGTAACAAAACAGGAACTGTTTATGTGGCTGGTGTGTAATGACAATTTATGAACCCATTACATGTACATGTATAACACTTTTACGAGAACGGGTGAAATATTGTATGAGAGCATTGGGTCGAGCAAGCTACATATAGGTAATTAGAGACAACCACAGGGACATGTCACACGCTATAACATAACAGACGACAAACATAAATATAGTCGTTGCAGTCTACATGTAAATTAGAAAAAGGAAACTAACAGACTATTAGCTAAAAAAACACCCCTCTATCAGTAAATTCGACATAACTGTGCCAAATACTTCTCTATTTTATAATCCTTACAATCAACAATTTATTCATTGTTAATAAATCATGTTCAAGTAATTCAACTTATCTACCAAACTGAACGTTTTCATACTTTTTAATAACTGTAAACACAGAGACACCGAGGGAATTCCAATATGACAATGATTGTCTTCCATCAGTTATATATTTTTAAAATATGTAAAAAAAAACATAATGAAAAATAAGTTGACTGATTTACACTGACTAATCAGGAAGGGATCCGGAGAAACAAATTTTTACCTGGTCACAAAACCAACTCGACAGGCACTAGGCCTTCATATCCAGGATTGTCTAGCCCTGCAAACTATGGGTTGAATATATTTATTTGTTTTGCATATCCTGAAAACTGCCATTTAAATTTACTTATTTATTTACGTCTCAACTCATTGAATAGTACATACATAAATACATAAATCGTCATTAAAATACACACATTTTAAAACATATTTCTCAACACTATAAAATGAGCCTATTGCTATTGAATAACAGTGTATTAGAGACGAGTTGCATGCAATCATACATCAGTAAATCATCACATAATTCATCTAAAATATTAGCCTATAAGTCAACCTTATCTTTGCTAAAATGTATTCGTTTTATCATGGAATCATATAGCATATACATGAGATACAGCAGTTAGAAATATGATAATCAGTGATTCAGTATAAATACATTAATTATATTCATATCATAAAATAATATCATTAAGGTCATATACATAAATTTAACAGAACATATTTAGAACATTGAGCATAGAAAGATTCACCAAGGTATAAAATATTTCTGAATATATATATATATCATTTTTCTTTCAAGTAAACAAAATGGCGACAGAGCTCACACAAGCCCACAAGGATCAACTTTCTAAATGGATTGATTCCACTAAGAACCACAAGTTTACCTTACTGTACAAGATCAGCCGTGATGGATGTGTAGCTCCAACCTTCCATAGTCTTTGTGACAACAAGGGGCCGACAGTCACCGTCCTGTACAATACTGACAAGTCGGTATACGGGGCTTACACTGCTGTCAGCTGGCATTCTAATGGTGCCTATAGCGTCGACGCTAAAGCGTTTCTGTTTAAACTAGAGTATAACGGTACAGCACAGCCAATGAAGTTTCCCAACAAAACAGGCGGAACAAGCGCAATCTATGGGGATGCGAGTTATGGTCCAACATTTGGCGGACATGACCTTCATTCTTTTTCTGCTACAGTGAACAAATCCGGAAATAATTTTCCTTTAAATGGTAACACCAACGCATTCGGAGGAACCTATGACGTACAAGGGCAGAACTACAACTCTGTGATGAATGGTCACTTACAGGTTCTGGACCTCGAGGTCTACAGTATCGAAGGTAACACGGGGCACATCCATTAATACTGATTTTGAATGTTAAATGCTTGCAAACGTCTACTCATTGCATCAAAGCTATGTAATTGAGGTATTCTTGATAGTGGCTGTTCTAGATCCTCCAAATGGCTGGTAAAATAAACTATGGTTTTCAATGTTTATAAAGTAAATCAGCCAAAACAAAGTGATTCAGTGAAAAAATGAATTTTTGACGCATAAATGATATACATGTACGTTATGATATAAAAATGCATTTTAGAATGTAAGTACCAGGGTTAAGTATGAATGTTGGGTTTGCGTAACAGTAATATTTGAAATGACATAATATATGTTTTGAAGCTGTCTGTCTGTCTGTCCAACAATAATATTTTTTAAAGAAGTACATGGCTTATGCTCATGTCAATATTATCTCTCCATCTGACTACTTACAGAACAGGAGCTGCTACAAAAGCCGTGGATTCGGAATGTGGACTGGAGTCGTAAGGTCTGTAATGTATACATATATTTGTATAGCAGTATTTGTATAACTGTAATGTATAACAGTATTTACGTTTTAAACTGTTTAGATGTATCGCTGTATTTCACTTTTTTGTTGTTATTTTTTAGATTGATAATGATAACCGATTAATTAGGCATCTATATCAATCATAGAAAAACAAGCATTTCAGTAGAGTAAATATTGTGAAATGGTGAAAATTATATTACTTTGAACATTATAGTACAGGTATTATGATAAGTCATGCGTCATACGTAAAGTACTCTTTTCAGCATTCGCGATACTCACTTCCTTTCTCTGCACCCCTGGAATATGTCATGACGAAATTGAAAGCTATTAACTTGGCACTGTGTGGATGAGACAAGAAGATAAGTTTGATCCTTTGATGTACTTCAAAAGATCTCGCGATCGCATACCGGTAAAACTAGCTGTGTAGTCGGGTGTCGCCTTCACCAAAATCAAATAACTTTATTGCGCATTCAATTTTGCTATGACATATTCCAGCATAAGTGACCGCAATCTGTCTAGTATCAAAGATGTCCATGTTACATAGTTTAGTAGACCATAAAGTAAATAATGCGTGTTTTCCTACACAGAGTGAAAAGTACGGCCAAAGAGGGTTTAACCATGGTCAATTATAGTCGGTCAGTTACTATAAATGGACAACCAAATTGCAACAAAACCATGATTTAAATATGGTCTAACTTACATTTGAATACTTTCACATACATATCTTTATAGTCCTTCATCTTTAGAGTGCTGTTCATAATCAAATTGTTCTCCGTCCGTAGTCGTTCATCTTTTCACAATGCATTGGACAGATATCTCTCAAATTTCATATAAAGGTTTCCGTTGTTCAATATTTGTGCATTTTGTTTTCTTTTAGACTAAACAGGAAATCGAGATGGCCGCCAGGCAGCCATCTTGGATTGTAATAGATCAAGATTAATACTTCTTTTTCTCAAGACGTATAACAGATCTTTCATGAAGGTTATCCTTGATTGGTAGTTGAGCATGTTTCTTTATGAGACTGTTTTGAAAAACAGTATGACAACAAGGCCGTAATCTTTTATTCTGACAGCTCGAGATGGTATCAATATTTCACAAAATGTGTCTGACAGAATAAAATTTTTTAAATTTCATATGTATGTTACAATATTCCCTTCGACATCGGTTGTGCATATTTTATTTTGAGACTAATCAGGGGGAAAAAAAGAACAACAAAAGCTGACTGTAAAGTATATCTAAATACACATATATATCAGGTTGTTTTTTTATAAATGAGCAACCTGTACTAGCTGTCAGTTGTAATGGGGCTAGCTTTGGTGCTTACTGCATTAACAGATGATTTTTTTTCAAATCTTGTGTCACACAAATCACTGCTGCCATAGTCTGTGTTGATGCAATTATCTTAAATTGAAATGCCTTCTAAAACTTTACACAATAATGTATGCCTTCTTCCAAAGTATCATTGTAAGCCTATCGCTCACTGGGTTATAGCCATTTGTATATATCGGCTTCATAAGGCATTGATTGGTTCATTCTATATTCAAAGTGGGATAAGAATTCTCGGACTTCTTTTGACGACATTCAGTTTATGATGAGGCTTTGTAGAATCGTTTCAATTTTGGCAAGTATGATGGAGTATGGTCATGTCAGGTGTCACCATGGTGGTTGCTCGTGGTCAGTTAAATGAGCATGGGTGATTATATGTGACCATGGTGTAATTTGTTTTATCTCCAAAACAGATACATTAACGGGATGTGAGTAGCATCGCTGCTTTCTAAGAAACAAAACAATTCAGATAATAAGATCTCTAATTAATCTAGTTTCTTGGTATACAGTTTGAGGAAGAGGTAAAGAACAAGGTGGCCACCTATAAACCGTTACCCGGATTGGACCTCCAGCAGGCGAGGATCCTGTTGGTTGGTCAGGTCGGGGCAGGGAAGTCTAGCTACTTCAACACCATCAACTCCATCTTCCGGGGACACATAAGCGCCCAGGCCAACGCTGGAAGCGCTGAACATAGTCTTACAACATCTGTAAGTATAACATTAAATAGCAAACCAAAACATGTGTAACATTCTTTTGAATCTGCATCATGACGTCAAAGACTAGGCCACTTCTATTTATTTTTTATTTATTATATTTTTTATGAAACAATTGGATCAGCAGATCAGTTCCATGTTTTCAATGTTTCATGTGAAAAGGTTACTAAAGAAAACGATTCAGCATATCTGTAGGGACCGTAATAAGGCATATGGTGATACAAAATGAAGTAAGACAGAAGAAATGACTTGAAACATGTCAACGTTCCAAGGATGTTTAAACAGCTGAACCTGTATCAAGTCATAAGTATGAGTGATAGTGCCCAATAAAATATTTTGATAGTTATAACATACAAAAATGCCAATCCGAGGCGTATATTTCACAAGAATGCCATGTCATTGCGTGGTATTCATTGTCTATAAACCCATCTCACCTCGTCATCTCTCCATCAAGTCTACATTTAAAAGCCTTCTCCTGAATAAGACATAAGATTTGAACTAAGTTTGGTTGGCATGATCATAAGTTCAATGAGATTCAATCTTGTATAGATAAAGGGGCGTGCCGGAGAGTTTGAAATATCCTTTCAGCAAAGTGATTATAATTTTGCATTCATATAGTCGGTATGACCTTTGAGGTAGGTGGGATATAGTGCCCTTGAATTGGGGGATTTCGGATAATATAGGGCTGTACCACTGGGATCCAATTATATAACCACATACATTCAAAGTGGGCATACAAAACGAATTTGAGCTGGGGTTCACCCTTCTGATGGACTTAGTCTGAAACTGCATATATCGTCGATGGGCACAAAGTGGCAAACAAATCAATATATCATCTAAATCAGGATTTATCCTAAGGTCCGTCTTCTAGAGTTTCTGAGTCAAAACATATCCAATATGGAAATCCGCACCTTAACGCCATATTGAAATTGCTAGGCATGATGGAATGTATGAACTCATGCTAACAGCATTTGCCAATGGGCCCAGTCCTGCCACAGAGGTTTGATTTTCTGAGTAATTACACAGATATAATTGGATCCCTATTCCATAACCTTATATACGTACATTTGTTACAATGGTTGTCCTATGGATCCCTGTTGAACTGTTTTGACCCTCAATTTATACATAAGTATATTCATATTGATCACAACCAAACTTATCATTAAGCACCATTGATCATACGGACCAAGTGGTCGAGTTTTGAATTCAGAAAGTATTAATTTTGTTGAGGGCTTAGATGTTATATTCAAAAAGGAGTAACTTGCAGATGTTTAAGTCTTTAAGAACCTACTCTTCGTGTTCAGTAAATTGAGCATATTGTAATCACACTGGTTAGGAGGCTTCCCTGTAATTAGGGCACACGGTTTTTTGATAATGGAAAGTGTCGTCTCCTTCAGTGCTGAGAGGCGAACCAAAAATAGGAAAATGTTTGTAGTACACTACAATCAGACCTGTTTTATAGGTCATCTTCAAGAGAAGTCCAAGAAGTGGTCAATCATTGTAATTTGTCTCTATATAAACGTTTAGCTTTGATACAATAGGGTGCTTTAAAATCAGTTCCATTAAACAAGTGATATCTTTATAGATGTGGTCAGCAGGATTAGCAGGATTACTTCTGATGAGCTGTTTATCATAATTGCTTACACATCCAGGTTAGCTAAGGGCCATCTTCGCCTCTTGAATTGTAGTGGATCAAACGAAACTGTGAACTGGCTAACGTGAAACTAGAAACTACTATAAACTTATGAACTGGATTTCATGAAAGTATGCAATGGCATAGATGAACTTGAACTGATTTACATAAAACCTTTTACTACATTAAAACTAGGTACTTACTCAAGTGAAAAATGAACGTAAAACACACACACTTGTGATTACAAAAGTTTGGTAATATTTACAGATGCCAAACATGAATGACACTGCATCATGCAGCTGTTTCGTTCTTTTAGAGTCATCGGTAATAGTAGGGGCCAAAACGTGTTTGAATTCCAATAGGTCTAAACTGCTGTTGAAAAAAGAAAAACAGTCAATGTGGCTATCAAATGGCAAACTCCAGGGACTAAGAAATCCACCAGCAGAATCTACCACCTTGTACAAATGTATCTTGAAGATGAAGGTAACACACAAGCAGGTGTTTGCACCTGAAACTATGAACTGATTCACATGAAACCGTATACAACCTCAGGTAAAACTTAACACATGTATTGACTTATGTAAAACTATACTGGCTTGATAAATTATGAGGTGACTGAACTATCAATATTATGATCTGGCTCAAGTTGATCTAGAAATTGGGTCATGTTCTCGTTAAGGTACTGGTTCTTGCTGAATTCTCTGTATTTGCTGATTCAAAATAAACTTGAGAAAGCGTAATTATTGTTTTTCTCTCTCTATTTTGCAACGTTTAGTATAGGACATATCAAGTAAGGGACGGATATGCTGGAAAACCTCTCAACTTTCGGTTATGCGACACACGTGGCCTTGAAGAGGACCAAGGTCTTGATGATCATGAGATTGGTTATCTACTTGAGGGTCACGTACCAGACAAGTACAAGGTGAGTGTGTATGTGTCTTTGTACAGACAATTACCTGTGTTTGTTCCTGGGGTTAATATGTTACAAGCCATTCGTTTCTTTTTTATTTTGACAGATTTCGTTTTTTCCTCACAGCTGTCATGCGTTGGTTCCCTTTTGTGCATCTACATAGTGCATTTCGAAACTGATCGGAGGACCAAAATGGCTGCAAGACCGACATCTTGGATTTTAAAATGAAATTTGCTATCGCGTTTTTTTTAAACAATTGACAGAAATATTTGATTTTTTTTAAACTTTGATATGGTTTGAAGGTTCCCCTGGTCTTTAAATAATATGCATGATCGATCAATACATCATAGGTCTGAAGTTTTATCAGAAAGGTGCAATACACATAGATATAAGTAAAATTCAATTTATGGGTGGTGGAAAGTATTATTACGAGTAGTTTCATTACGAAATTAGAAAAATAACAGAAAAAACGCCCAAAGATATTTGATTATTGCTTTAAAAATATTCAGTGTACATGCATTCATTTGATTCTCCTACCTCTGCCGAAATGTTGATTTCATTTGAGGCATATACAAGAAGCGGTTTATTACAATTAGTAATGCTTCACAAAATGAAGCTTGACGTTTGAGCATTTGATTTGGTTCGTAAAACGTCTTCTTGTTAAATACCTTTGGCGTTGGGGCTTTTTATTTGCTAGTGGCTTCCTGCTATAAAGCTTGAC
The DNA here is from genome assembly GCF_002113885.1 of Mizuhopecten yessoensis. Lineage (NCBI taxonomy): Eukaryota > Metazoa > Mollusca > Bivalvia > Pectinida > Pectinidae > Mizuhopecten > Mizuhopecten yessoensis. The sequence goes on from NW_018408827.1 coordinate 168,648, forward strand.
AAATTCTGCAAAATATACTTTGACTACATTTTAAAGTCCCAGTAGTCAAAATGTGAAATGGGATTTCAGACAATAAGTTTGTAAACAGCAATGACCAATATTGAAAATCAAACTGTTTATATCGCTTTTCTGTTTTTTAGAACCAAACAGCACAAAGTCATCGCGTTTGGCAGGTAGCATTTGCGAAATGAAATGGTCCCGTCTCTTACTAAAGTCCTCAAACTTTAAACGTTAGAACAGAAGGAGCTAGATTGGTAATATTTGGTTACTAACTTTCTGGCGTTGAGTGCAAAGACAATTATTGAAAATAAATTATTTTGAATTAGGACAAAGTGATCAACTTTATTTAAATGCTGAAATGGCTTCCAATACTTTAACGGCATGGAGTACTAAACAGTTGGTTTAACGAAATAATCTTCATTTATGTTCAAGGTTACGGGGTCCTTTTTACAAAGATTAACTAACATAGAAAGAACTAAGGCCTAGAGTCAAAACATTTGGCTAGTAACACTTGCTAGCATGGAAAGCTACAAAATTTGCATAAAGAAAATAACTTTTCTTATAATCATAGTCAATCGGGTCCAATGTGTTACAGCTAAGACAATTTCTTCTGAATAGTCAAGAGGCATTGGGGAATGTACGGACTACAAGTGTGTTCAAATGAATAACCTTAACCAAATTGTAAGGTCATAGGGGTAAAATACAATCATTAAATAGCCTGATGACAGCATGCCTAGCAGGCTGCAACATGTCGGCCACCAAGTAAAAACTGGAAACCAGGCCCCGGAATCTCGAAACATCTTTAATTCTCAATTCTTAACTTTAAATTCCTACGCTAAGTACATACTTAGCTGATAAGTTCTTAAATGGTGGATCTGAAAGGCGTTCTGAAATATTTGAGAACGAACTTAACTAAGAATTTGATTGTTGATACATAGTAGCCCTAATTGGAACACTTTAATCAATAAAAAACTAGGATAAACAATCCTGCACTATTTTGCTGTATATACAAGCATTGAAAACCATGCTTACCTTTTCAAGCACAATTGGAGATTAATAAAAGACGACACCAGTTTTATCTTTATATTAGACATATCATTGAATGCTTGATATCAACATAAAATATTTAATTATTATCCTTAACTGCGATTAAATCCTAAAGCAGAAAAAGACGGTCATCTTGACCCTAATGTATTTAAAATGTACGTAGTTTTAATAGAGCGATGACTGATAGTTTTTCTACACAAAGGTACAGCTACATATGTTATATTTATATATAAATCCCTGATAATAGAGTAGTGGAGGACTTTGAAACGCAAACTGCTTTAAGGCATTCTCAAACATGCACTTGATCAAAATTTGAAATTTCAATAAGTTGTACAGATATGAAGTCAATAGAGCGATGAAAAAGGTAAATAACATGTACGTACATGTACGGAACACATCTCCCTTATCCTGCACACCACCCTATCTTACCGCGGAAGGTGTAAAAGCGTTCCATACTAAAACTTAAAAGTCTGGTACAGAAGCTTATCAGGTTAAATTTGAAAAACAAATAATCTTAATTTAACTTGTTTACTATCATGTTAAAACGCTTTGGTTATTTCAATTCATTTAAAAGCGATAACACGTTGGGTATCCCCTGAAAACACAATGCTTATCTCGGCAAAATACGGTAATTATCTGATTAAAACACAACAGTGATCTCATATTAAATGAGATAACTAATGTATTTAATGAGATTAACAGGTTGTAACGTGATGGTAAACATATTAAAACAAATATAGTTTTTAATTTTCACCAATAGGTTTCCATAAATAAGCTCCCCTAGTCTGAAATGGAACATTTTCTAGAAATGATATGACATCAATCGTTGCATTCACAATATTTCCTTCGCGGAAATTGCGGGAAAGATGTGTAAGGAAAAGAGCGTTTTATTTTGTATATTTGGAATATATATAATATGGGAATTGTACACTCGGATGGGGTCGGAACCTGCCTAATTCTAAATCCTAATTCTAAACCCTTTGTTAAAATGTTCATTTCCCTCTTAACCACATATAAAAGACCCTATTAGTAATTTGCTGTAAGTTGGCCATTTTGTACATTCAAGCACGTACTTAAATATATAAGCATGCTCCTTACCATTCTCAAATATTTAACCGGTTCTCAGCCTAAAATTCGAGGAGGAAGATTTAAGAATCTGTTGAAAGTTTACATTATTCTTAAAGTTAAGAATCGAAAATGGTTTAAGAACATTTGAGATGCACTTTTCTTATAATATACATTCAATTAAGCACTCAGAATGGGTTTAAGAGTTATTCACTATGTACGCATGTGTATTTCTACCAGTTTAACCCTGCTGTTCCACTGTCAACCGACGCACTTGGGTTTGTGAAGAACCCGAATTTGTCCGAACGAATCCACTGTGTGGCATTTGTTCTGGATGGTAGTACTGTGGATGTCATCCCCGAGAAAGTGATGGAGCGGATCAAGGCCATACAATTGCGAATGAATCAAAGAGGTAAATTTACAAAACAGATATGATGTTTCCAAAAAGGGATACTGTAACTTATTGGTTGTCTGTATTTTTGTATAACTGCTAAATATGTATGCATAACAACATTAATATAATTTTAAGATTTGGGAAGATACTCAAGTAGCACAAGCATTTTAAATGAAATGAATGTTAACGATCAGTGTACCATTTGCATGGGCATGTCAGCTTAGCATGAGGTGGCCACCGTCTCGCCGAAACTTCTTCCAAATATCCAAGAGGCATAGGTTAATAATATTGGTCTGTAACATGATGTATGACGAGCTTTAAAGTTGATTAAAAGAATGACCTTTAACAGCCGTCAATGTTAAATGATTCAAATGTAATTAAACATTTAAACAAACTTCAGATTAAACTAGAGACGATTGGTCATGCCGTTATGCCGATAGCTTGCTGATATAAAGGGCAAGTTACGTAAAGTTTTTAAATGAATAACCGTTATTTCATGCAAGGTCAGAGTGATCAAGTTTGTCTAAAATACTTTAAATGTGTTCTGTTAAAAACCATAATACCTAAAACTATGAAATTTGACCTATTGCTTACTGGGATGATGGACTAATCGTTGTTTTCAAAGAATTGACCCTGACAAACTAAAGTAAATGATAATCACTTGATGTTGGGAAAGAAGAAAGACGAGGAGTTGTGGCATACATAACCTATATAAAAAATGAACCTTGTCCAGGTGTCGTTTTTTTAAATCATGACAATATTGTAAAAGATAATACAGATGATAGGATATTTTTAACAAGTTCGTCACCTAAATAGTGTAAACTAATCTGTTTATGATGTGATTGCCTCGTTGCGATAGCGCGGATCTGATGCTAACTTAAGGGCGTTATCTCACTGAAATACCATGCAAAAGGCACCCAGCGCAGCATACTTCCCGGTCTCATTATACTGACATGGGGTGAACTAGTTGTGTCCATTTCCCTAATTGCCAAACGTCAAGCAGTGAATAACCATTTTTTATCGTTGCAATTTCTTCATTGTTCAGTCATCTTAACGAATCTATCAAAACTTGTTTTTACAGGGATTCCCCAGGTTGTACTTCTGACGAAAATCGACAGAATCTGTGAGGAGATCTCCAATGATATCAGCAAAGTGTTTTTCAGTCCAAGGATGAAAGATTGTGTGGACAGGGTTGCCATGGTCATGGGGCTGCCCAGGTCGCACATACTTCCTGTCAAAAACTACGAATGTGAGGTAGAGCTTGATCAGAACACTAACATTCTGTCACTTCTCAGCCTCAGACGAATTCTCAATTTCGCTGACGACTACCTGTACAACAAACTTGATGAAATTGTGACTGACAAGATGCAACACATGAAAATCCGTGATTGAAACTTATATTGTGATATAACAGAGAAAAGCATTTGTATGGCAGTTAAGGTGAATATTGAAACAAAAAAATCATTTAGCTTGTAGTTCCCTACATTTTATATATAAGCAATATAAATAACATTATTAAATATACCATTGTGTATTCAAACATATAGTCACAGTGTTAGTGAAATCACATCCGTAAACACAACAAACACACATAAAAGACACCACTTTCCTCAATGAAATCAACTAAATCAGGATCCAATCCTTATATTTCAATTAATACTTATTTTTTATTTACTTGAATTGGTGACGTTTTTTAGGGTCTGTCGCTGGTACTGAAGCTAGTGCAAGTCTACGTACTAACGTAATGTAAGAAATATAGTTCGCCATTGGAGGTCCATCATACAGCAATGTAGTGTAAGGTCATACTTCAAAACAGCAATTAAAATAAGATACGAAAACATAATGTAAATGTCGTTTTAAATTGTATTGGACTAAATTTTGCCAAATGTGAAAGAATGTATTCAAACGCACTAGCAATGTTAATAAAAGAAAAACATTATCTGGCAATTTCATGGAGTCCAACTTAAGTAAACAATGACATTTTTCTCATTGCTGACTTGAGTGAGTTCCATATGGGGAGGTTGGAGTCCGTCATCTTGGCAGACACTGTGAGGCGGTGTGAGCCGTGGTGTGGAAAATGGCTCGCTGGTGCTATTTATATGGGCGTTAACATTTCCCAATGTTGTAAAGTTGTGAGGGAGATGTTTGCCTGTTGAGAGACATCCTCTGTGGTAGCGGCCAAGTGAAGAGAGGCCAATGTTGGGCCATAACAAAACACCTGTGGGTGGGCGGGGTGGAAACCTGTAACGTACGGGGCAGGAGTTACAGCTATTTGAGGAACAAGAGAACAGTACCAGCCTAGAGGGTATGGACAGAAAACGACCATCCATGGGGTTCCAAAGGGGCCAGTGTTACTAATGGAGGCACAGGTCAAGGCTGACGTCGACGAGGGCCAGCTGACTGGACAAGATATGAGTGGACGTTTGATGAACTTTACCTACTATAAAGCCCCATGGTCATCATGACAGTTGTTATGAGGTTTAGTTTTGAACATTGTGTTTCAAACTTGATTTTATAATGAAAACATAAATAGTTGAGAACTGTGTGTTCAATTCTAGAACTGTGTGTTCAATGCTAGAACTGTGTTCAATTCTTCTAGAACTGTGTGTTCAATGCTAGTCTTTGCTAGAACTGTGTTTGCAATGCTATCGGTTACACCGATGTTATAGTGAGAACAGTGTGTACAAACCTTTTAACCTGGTTAAAACCTTTGTGTTCGATACAGTGTAAGTAGCCCGGAAATATTGTAATTTTAGGACAATGAATATTTCAATCTGTGTGTTCATACTCAATCTACATGGCATTTATTGTCATGTGCCAGGTGTATTTTTGTTCGGTGTGTTTGAAAGAACCGGATGAAATTTGAGACATTGAGGAGCTAGAGGGCTCGAGTGTGTATAAATAGTTGCCACACTGATAGTTTGACAACATAGTTCATTTGTGTGAATCATATTGTATATTCCATTGTTAATTTTTTTAGATTTGTGAATAAATCTTGTTATCTGTATATTTAATGCCTTTGTTTACTCAATTTGGGTGTGAGTTCGTCTTATCCTAATATTACTCAGTACATTTCCTTGACAATGCGTTAATATTCTCCACAGACGCCCATGCTATTTATCTCGGCCTTGAGCACATTAAATCAATTGATGTACCACAGTCAGTTATCTGTTCTGATTCTCTATCTGTTATACTATTTTTAGAGAAAAAAATCTTTGTCATCGCATACATGCATAAGATACTTCAATTTGTGAACTTTAAAATTAAGATTTTCAAGTTAAGAATATTCTTCGCTCTTAAAAATGGCAATGGAAAGGAAAAGATCAATTCATTTTAAAATATTCCAAACTATTAACGAGACAAAATAAGATGATTTTTTACCTAGCTCTGAAAAAATGAAGGTACTTTGAAAATAGATGGATTCCGAATACCTCGTGACGTGTCCGGCATATTAAAGATAATACCACTTTGCCCATCTCTACTTGCTAAACCAGCTTCATGTATAAAATTGCCACGCACAGGCCAACAATCGTTACCGTCTGTTGAAACAACACTTCATGAAAACGAAATGAAGATGTTATTAACGTCCACAAGATTGTTTGGATGAAAATCCCTAGTATCTCATAAGGAGTAATCATATCATCATGCACCTGTTATATTCCCCCTGGCGTCTCTTTAACGACATTGATCCGGCGGTCATAACTTCTATCCGGTAGGAAACCCAAGCCGTATAGTTTATTGTTCAAATGAAGCATTTATCTATAAAACTGCTGATAATAACAGTACACGGAGAAATGAATAAACGATGCATACTTAACAAAATACCCAGGCCAGGATGGTACTGTTGTCGGATCGCACAATGTAACACGCACATGAAAATGAAAAATTGGGCGATTAAAGCGTACGCACAAGTGTGCGATAGCTATTTCACAGTTGTACGGTAAGTATCGTGGTTGATATCTTAAGGAATATCCTGTGATTGAATACGAATTCTTATGTAAACTTGTGAATTTCCTCATTTAAGTATATTGCCATATTTCAGCTAATTAACATGAGTATCTACAGTCGAACCTCGTTATCGACCGGGTCGTAGGAAAACTTCGAGTTATCCGAGTGTTCGAGTTAAGCTGGTTCACATATTTGGTATGAAATTTACTGTTTGGACATAGCACTAGCAGTCGTTGATTTGTACTAATAGCGAATGATTATAATCAATTGATGGATGATATACATACGTAATCAATAGGACAAATACTTGTATGTTATTTTACAATAAACACGCTTACAACATTTTTTTTTTCCGATAAACGCACTTTCGTTTAACGCGATAAAAACGGTTCACCATATTGCGAATTCGGTATGAAATATGGACGGGCCTAGTGATTAAATGTTGATTTGGCTAGTCTTTCTAGGTCTTCATTTGTATTTGCAAGTCCGTCAAGTTTTACCTCTGATGTGTTACATTTAAAATCGAACTATCAAGCTGTCTCCGACCTCGTTAACTTGTACTATACGATGCGTATATATAACGTCCACAAGATTGTTTGGATGAAAACCCTTAGTATCTCATAAGGAGTAAGCATATCGCAAGTCTAAAACAAATCACTGTAATGGAGCGTACGCATACATGTACTTGATTCTTTAAATGAAAACACACACAAACAGATTATATCGTACATGTAAAACATTGATTCATAAAAGCCAAATGTGACACCTGACACCTCCGCAACTTGATGTAATCAATAGCAATTATCGTATTGTTCTTTAAATCCCTCGATTGACTTTCAAAGCCATACTGGCTCCTGTAAAAACCTGAACCCGTGAAGCTGTCCTATGTTGTGATTTTGACTTTGTGACCAATTTTACGGTTTGGACCGTCGTCAGTTTGGGTGTAAGTACAGAATACTGTTGATCAACATTGATGAAGTTTGTTTTTTCTTATGAACAACGTGGTATTGACAGTCCGCACACTCTACTCACGAAAGATGTTCATCAACACGGAATGGCGAAATACCGTAATTATCGTTGAACGACCGTTAAATTATCGTGTGTACTGTAGCTTTACGGTCACACCACGTACGTACTGTAAATGCAGATAAACCGTAAACAAATATCCGTTACCTGTACCTGTAAATTACCAGAAAACGGGTAAATGTTTTGTATCACTGGTCAACCGTGAAAGAGGTACGAGGTACAAGATACAAGAATATTTATTTAACGTCGCATACCATAAACATACAAACATTAGCTCGGTAGAGCTATTTCTGCGACAAACAGGTAGAATTTAAAACAATTCAAAACAAAGCATGCAAATAAACATACGCCTACATGCACGAATAAAATATAGATGAGTTAAATAAAGTACGTCAAAGTTACAAAAGATAGGTTTGTGTTGATATAACAATACATATACAGACTACTGTACTAAAACATTAAATGATATAAGTGTGGAGTGTAAGACCGGACAGGTGGTTGGGCCAGTCCCTACCTACCTAGCCCTATAAGACAAAGCTATGAAATAACAATGTAGTCATTTCTTTGAAATAGACCTAACAAAAATCACAAAATAAGAATAATCAACAAAATAAAAACAAGAATACCAGTTTGCAGATAAACAAACAGAAAATATAAAACTACAACTAAAATGGAGTCAGGAACAAAAAAAAAGTATTTGCAGATTTCACCATCCCAGGTGCGCAACAAAATACAAAATACTCTGAAGTTTTCTGCTTAACGTACCTCATTAGGTAGACTGTTTCGCACCTCGGCGGCTTCGCAGCGAAAAGACTTTTTACCAGAAGTAGTGATATTTACCTTTAGTTTCTTGACTGTATCTATCTTCCTGAAATTATATCAAACTAAAGCCCCTATCTCACATTCACGAATCTGAACACGAATGAACACGATTTAACGTGTTTCCTTAAATCGTGTTAGAACGTATGAAGGTCGCGCACTCATTCGTGTTCATTCGTGTTAGGTCGTGGTCGGTCGCGCGCACGTCGCAGCTCGGCTTAAATCGTGTTATAAATTTTAGCATTCTCGATTTAATCCGAGCTGAAAAGTCGTGTTCAGTCGTATGAAGGTCGTATGACAGTCGTGTTCAATCGTATGAAGATCGTGTTCAGTCGTTCAGTCGTGTTGGGGAGCGTGGAAAGAAACTCATACGATCTTCATACGTTTTAACACGATTCAACACGACTTTCATACGCCTTTCATACGACTCCCATACGCCTGAACACGAAATCCATACGTTTGTCATACGACCGGAGGAGCCCATCACGTGACTGAGTGAGAACGTGGGAAACCCCCTGAAAGTGAAAGCTCATTCTACAGCCATGCCAAACCTCCGGCGGCCGAAACGGAATCTCCTCCAAGCAAAACCTTCGAAGGGAAATATCCTTCACCACCAACCAGTAATTACATACACCGTCTTTAACTATAAAAACGCTGTAGCTTATTTAGGTCGGATGGTTGCTGGCAATCTCCTGCTTTCAAAATATTCCATCGGGGACAGTGTTGTAACGATCTCTTTAGATGTATATACACGATATGGCAAAGCTACATATATGTATAAACTGTTCTGCAATTTGTACCTGATCGGTGTCAGATAATATTCCTTTTAATCAATTAAAACAGAAATTGTCTTTATCACTATTTCTACGCACATGTCGTTTCACTTTGATAGACGATCTATGACTGATCATGTAAAAATAAATTGACATTCCGCCATATTTCAAAATTGATTCGTAAATAAACATTGAATAACAGGTATTTCCAAAATAGTTATATTGATAATTTAATTATTGATTGAAGCATTATGCATTACAATGTGTACAAAGGTATATACAATATTAAATGTCCTTCATCTTTGCCCACACATACATACTCTCCTGTACGCATCAAAATACTATCAGCAAAATGATCTAAGTTATTCAGTCTTAACTATAAACAAGAGGCCCATGGGCCTTAACGGTCACCTGAGTCCTACAGTATCTATTTTTGTTGTTGAAATATGTACCAATTTGAGTAAAAAATAGTTAAGTACAATGTTAACTTAACTTTGTCAGGACCATGAGCTGATCATTCCTAGACCGATTTTCAGTGAGATCGGCCTATTAGAACTTGTTTTTAAGTTTGAAATAGGTATTTACAAAATAGCGGCCATGGCAGCCAAATTGTATTTCTGATTGAACCGAAAAATAACAACACTTTGTCAGGACCATGAGTCGATCATTCCTACAAACTTTCAGTTCAATCGGCCCAGCAGAACTTGACTTTAAGTTTGAAATAGTTTTTCAAAATGGCAGCCGTGGCGGCCATATTGGATTTCTGATTGACCTGAAAAATAACAACACTTTGTCAGGACCATTAAGCGATCATTCCTACCAACTTTCAGTTCAATCGGCCAAGCAGAACTTGACTTTAAGTTTAAAATGTAAAATGTTAACGGACGACGGACGACGACGGACGAAAATGGATAGCAATAGGTCACTTGAGCTAAAGCTCAGGTGACCTAAAAACACGCTATTTGTAGGTAACATTATGACGACAAATCTAAAACAACACGATAAGGATCAACTTTCCACATGGATTGACCCGTCTAAGCGACGCAATTTTACCTTACTGTACAAGATCAGCCGTGACGGATGTAACGCTCAGACCTTCCATAGTCTCTGTGACAACAAAGGGCCGACCGTCACCGTCCTGTACAATAAAGCTGGCAATCAAATGATTCCTATAGCATCGACGCAAAAGCATTTTTGTTTAAACTAAAGTATAATGGTACAGCACAACCCATGAAGTTTCCCAATAAAACGGACGGAAAAAAAGCAATCTATGGACACGCCAACTATGGGCCAACATTTGGAAGTGGATATGATTTGTATTGCTTTAGTGGAACTATAATTCAATCCGGAGTTATTTTCCCATTGAATGGTTCTGCCACATTAGGATATGCGTACGACATGCAGGGACAAGACTACAACACTGTGATGAACGGTCATCTACAGGTCCTGGATCTTGAGGTTTATAGTGTTCAAGGTGATTTTACAGTTGTCCTATTACAATAAGGCATCATAATCAGTTGTAAAATTGATTAATGTAATAATAAAACAAAAACTGATGTTGTCTATGTCAGGTCTTGATTTTGCAAAGTCCTCCAGTTTGAATTTTTAGGTAAATTTATCACTTGCAGTCTATATAAATAGCAGCAAATGTATTGACTACATCGATCGTTTATATCCTCACTTGAAATCAAACACACTAAGAATGCATGTGATTGATCCGTTTACCTTGATCTCTACTTACAGCACGGCTAACTACCAAGCCGTTCAATTGATGTAACAATTATAATGTCCTTTCTCGAGTTTCCCTGTCCTTTTTCATTTCATCAAATTTTATTGACAAGATGTCGTAGTCAATTGGATTGAATAACAGGCAAAGCCTATATAAATTCTCTCCATCAAATGGCCAAAGTGGAATAAACAATGAGACATAATATTTTAGACATGTTGCAAATGAAAAAAATAACACAAAATAATTCATATTAACACAAGGCTAAGGGGAAGTAACTCATGAAGGAAACATCTCACACACCTCATACACACATACAAGTACATGTACAAATACATTTATTTCAGCATATATATACACTATCCTAGACAAATATTGGCAGGCTTAGACCAAAAGTCCATGTGCATATATTGCACAGGTCACTGCTACCAACAACTGTTACAATTAAAAATAATAAATTCATTTAATACATATAGAGTGTAATTATTTACAATGTCAAGATAAGTACACGTAATAGACAGTAGTCATGCTCAACTAGAATCTCCTGGATGAAATATAGAATATATAGTATATTTTTGTTTAACATCGTGGCTTTAAGTCATATAAAAATTAAAACGACGGGTTTTTCCAATAAAA
>NW_018408827.1:180397-247308 GCF_002113885.1 Mizuhopecten yessoensis
AAATAGTTATTAGTTCTACATAACGGTGGGTTGAAAAGCCTAGTTTGTCTGAGAGGGTAGGGGTTATCATTTTGATTATTAATAAAGGGATTTAAAACATTTTGTAAGTATTGAGGTGTCTGCCAATGCATAATTTTGTACATCATTACATGTTTGTGTTTATTTCGTCTTACAGATAGTGTTTCCCAACCTAGTTCATTGTATAGTTTGTCATGTGATACCCCAGAACGAAGACCTGTTATTATCCTAGCTGCTTCTAATTGTACAGATTCAAGAACATCTTTTGCCTGTTGTGTACAATTATCCAAAATAATATCTGCATATTCCAAGATTGGCCTAATAAATCCCACATATATTTTAATTAATGATTTTCTATTGACTAGTTTTGACATGGCGAAGAATATTAAGTCTATTGTAAGCATTTTTGTATATATTCTGTATATGCTGTTTCCATGTTGCATCATCTTGAAGTGTAAGTCCTAAGTGTTGATGTGATGATGTGTCTATGATTTGGCTATTTTGGAAAAATAGTGGGATGTGATGGGTGTCTTGTTTTCTAGAAAATATGAGTGATTTTGTTTTACTTGGATTGAATTTAATGTCCCAAGTTGTTGCCCATTCACCTATGTTAGTAAGATCAGTGTTGAGAGATTGTGCGGCCTGTGCTGGGTTATTATCTATAAATACATACAGAGAAATGTCATCAGCAAAAAGTTTGATATTGGTGGAAACATTAGTAGTGATATCATTGATATAGAGAAGAAATAATAGTGGTCCGAGGACAGATCCTTGAGGTACCCCTGCATTTACATTCTTAAATTGTGAAAAGTAACCTTTAGTATTTACTCTTTGCATTCTGTTAGACAGATAATTTTCAAACCACAAAAGTAGATTTCCATTTATACCATATAATTTAAATTTAAATAAAAGACCTTCGTACCATACTCTGTCGAAGGCTTTACTGATATCACAAAAAACAAATCGAAGCTCCTTTCCTTTATCCATATTGCTTGCAATTTCATTATAAATAAACAAAAGCTGATTGACGGTAGAATCAACAGGTATAAAGCCATACTGATGCTTAGTAATAATATTATTTTCAATCAAAAAGTTGTATAGATATTTAAAAATATTTTTTTTTCCATTATTTTACTGAAGCATGATGTAATTGAAATTGGTCGGTAACTTAACACATCATTAGATGAGCCATTTCCTTTATAAATAGCATTAACATTTGTTTGTTTCCAACTAAAAGGTATTATATTAGACTCTAGTGTCTTATTGAATAATAACATAAGAGGTAATTTGAGAGAAGCATGAAGCTTTTTCACAATTTTAGGAAAAACACCATCAGAGCCTGGGGGTTTATTAGTGTTGAGTATATTAATTTGATCGGAAACATCTTGTTCGGTGATATGAATGTTTGATAGTGAATGAGGGGCATTGGGTTGTGCTGGTTGGGGTAATTCGAGGTCAGGTGTTGATGTAGAAATATTGTGAAGTGATTGTTAAGAAGCTCTGCTTTGTCAGTTGGATGATGGACTATTTGGCCGTTGGATTCAAGTGGTGGAATAGAAGATGACTTATTAGAAAAATTAGTAACAGATTTAGCTATCCTCCACCATTTGTCTGGAGTAACCACATTATCATTTAGTGACTTTTCAAGATTTTTTATAAAGTTTGCTTTTGCCTCACGGATAAGGTCAATAGTTTCATTTCGTAGGGTTCTAAATTGTTCCCAATAATGGGGATTATTTATTAATTTAGCTTTTCGGTGAATTCTATTTCTTTGTCTCATTTTTAAACTAATTGTATTATTCATCCACGGTTTATCATTTGGGCGCACAGTTATTACTTTTGTAGGAATTAATCTATTGTCCTGCTCCGTGATTGCATTGACTATAGTGCTATTAAAAGTATTAGAATCCTGATTTGAAGACAAATTCGACCAATCAATATAAAATAAGGCATTGTTCATTCTATCAAAGTCTGCTTCTTCATATTTTGAAATAGTTTTTTATAGTTTACTTTTTTAAATACAGAATGAAAAATTGAAGCATGTACTGAGGAGTGATCACTGCAAAATGGTGGAAATACATGAGTATTAAACTATGTTTTGGTTATTAGTAAAGATAATATCAATAGATGTGGCACTGTCAGGTATTATTCTTGTGGGTTCATTAATAAGACTAAGTAAATTATGTTTGATAAGGAGTCTTGATAAGTGATCATTCAACGGATGATTTAATATATCAATATTGATATCACCTGTCAGTACCACATCCAGTGAAGTATATGTAGCTCTGGTCAACGTATCATCTAATTTATTCCAGTATTCAACATTACTTTCTGGTCTGTATAAACATCCAAGAAGACATATTTGAGTATTATCTAATACTTCTAACCATATGAGTTCAACATCATCCTTTTCTAGGTCCATTCGCCTATTCATAACAATAATATCCTTGTGATAAAATATAACCCCACCCCACGGACCAGTAGTTCTATCTTTTCTATGAGGATTGGAATTGAAGGAGTGCATCTGAATGTCAAGGTTAGATATTGAAGGATTTAAATGAGATTCTGTTATACAGACTATATCATTATCCTCAAATTCTGCTTCTAACAAGGCTGTCTTGTTTCTGAGAGACCTTACATTGAAATGAACCAAGTTTACGGTTAGACGATTTACAGGAACGGGCAGGAACGGGCAGAAACGGGAAAAAATGGGCAGAAACGGGCAGGAACGGGCTGCAATCTATTAATTATTATATACATTAATGAATATATATATTAGATACATTTAAGTATCATTATCGGGTATAAGATATATTTGATAAAAGGATTGCAATTACATGATCGGGGGGGAATCGGACTAAATCATATATATACATTTATGTCGATATTACTTATGATACCTACATTTATAGTATCATATATTTTTTTATCGGATATAAGATATATTTGATAAAAGAATTGCAAGGAATTAAGAGTATTGTATTGATATGGATCGGGCAGGAACGGGCGACGATTTACAGGAACGGATAGAAACGCGGGAGGATCGGACTTATTTATATATATTTGTTGTATATATTTAATTATCTTTATTGGGTATAAGTTATATTTGATACAAGAATTGCAATTACATGATCGGAGCGTAATCGGACTGAAAAATATATATATATTTATGTCGTCATTACTTACGATACCTACATTTCTAGTATCATGTATTTTTTATGGGGTATAAGATATATTTGATAAAAGAATTGTAATTACAGGAACGGGGCAGGATCGGACTAAATTATATATAAATTGCCAGGCCGAGGTTCCAATATGTCTCTGGTTTATTCTATCAAAAAAGTTTGTTCAAAGAATTATATATTACATATATAATAAATATGTATCTGGGTTATTTTCTCATTTATATATATGACATTGTTATTGGGATGTCATAACACATGAAACATTGGAAATGACATTATGATAACCAAATTTTAATAACTTCATAACTTATACTCAACTCTTAATAAATAGCATGAATATATTTTGAGTGAATGAATTGGTGTTAATGTGTAGATTACCATCCCATCACGTCTACGATCTTAAAAAACTAATCATCAAGATTATATTAATCCTTTGTTCTTGTACTTATTGATGTGCAGACGATGTGAACGGTTAACAGATTAATCAAATGAAACTTCTAAGTATCTTTCAAAGAAAATACGCAATTTTCCAACTCAAAAAAGTGACATCAGTCTGAAAATTAAATATTATTCAATATGTAAATACAGGGATGTGTAGTCCACGTGTTTTACGTAAATAAATATTGAAGTCCATATGTTGGATTGTTTGGCCACATAGGCCTTATCTGTTATAGAAAAACAATGCTGTATATTAATTGTATATGTATCGTAGAAAGAAAAACGGTGAAACGCTTTAAGTTTCAATTTTCAAAGGCCGATGTGGTCAAAACCGATTATCTAATTCCGTAATAGTAGACAATAGACTTCTTGTTCTAACAAAAACGTACATTGATGACCCTGTCAGCAAATTTCTTAGCCATCAATCACCTTGCGACACAGGCCAATCATCGTTACAGGTAAGTACCCCACCTTATCAGTGACCCCGCCCTCCTGTGAACACATATGTTCTTGTTCTTTTATTAACTTTAAGTCTTGCGACTTATCAGTGTAAACATATATTAAACAGGATATTTACATATGTACAAAAAGCCACATTGGTCACAGGAGAATGAACAATACACACATACAAACTGTCATATATCTGATCGGCGCTTATTTGCAATACTTTCCAAGATTACATAATTCTTTAATATTCTGTGCATTAACTAATTGAACAAGCTTATATACACTAGGGTTATTTCTATAGTAACATTTTAAATACTTCCGTTTGTCGCATACTGACCTACAAATGTTCCATGACATAATTGTCACACCCTCCTGTCTGTCCTATGTACATTGACCGCTCTCACCCGGTTTACCTTTACTGAAAGGAGGTTTTCCAGAAGAAACCTCAACAGGCTGTGGTTCCTTGACCGACAACTGCCCATCACAGACAGAAGTAATACAGGGTGCGCTTCCGCTGCAAACTGACTCGGTGAATGGCACTTCTGTGGCGCTAGCTAGTTGCCCAGTGACAACATTGTCGGGCCTCCGTTCCTCGACTGACAGCTGACCCCCACTGCCAGGAGTACTAGGATGCTCGCTTTCCCTACCCAAAAAAGTAGCTAACCCATCACCTATATGTGGTTGCTTAGCGCTAGCACCAGTTGGCCTCCTTTCCTCGACTGACAGCTGACCACAACTGCCAGGAGTACTAGGAGGCACACTTAACCATTTCTCAAACTGGCCACTGACCATCCCCCGTGGAACCATATTGATGGGACTCCGTTCCTCGACCGACAGCTGACCACCACTGCCAGGAGTACTAGGAGGCACACATGAATAGACATTGTTCCTTCCTTCTGTCACAGCACAATTGTTGGGGAGTGAATACTCACAACCTTGCTGTCCTCTCCAACAGACGGCACCACCTACCGGCCCCCGTTCCTCAACTGGATGGCCAGGAGTACTAGGATAGGCTCTGGATACATGGTTACCGTATGAATCACCTCGACGCTGCCTGGTTGCTGATGGAGTAGAGATGTGGCCCGAGGGTGTGGACGGGTTACGTGTCCTTTTCCAGCCACGTTTACTAGGAGTCTGGACCACCTCACTGAATGTCATTCGCTGTTTCTGTTATTTCATTATTAGTGTCACAAACTCATGGTTATTAAAAGTGTATGCATACAGTATCTCTGGGAGTCGAATCAAGTTTGAACACGGAATTAGGCAACAAGTTTTCATGTCATTTAGTATTTAGCTTTCGGATGATCAAATACGTATATATTACGTAATATGTAATATATACGTCTCTGAATTGATGTAATGTAATTTATCTATT
This sequence comes from Mizuhopecten yessoensis, assembly GCF_002113885.1. NCBI lineage: Eukaryota > Metazoa > Mollusca > Bivalvia > Pectinida > Pectinidae > Mizuhopecten > Mizuhopecten yessoensis. The sequence goes on from NW_018408827.1 coordinate 185,861, forward strand.
TTATTTTTGAATTGATTAATGACAACCTACTCGTCTATCCTTCATAAGATTGGTCAGAGAACTATATCTGGAAAAATATCTAGCTTATCCAAAACAGACTATCAGTGAGTTAATCAAGTAATTGAAAGGACTTCGAATCATATACAATCCATATACTTTTTGAATTTCATAGTATTTGAGTATCTAATTTAACTGGCGGTTCTTCTCCAGCATTGTTATATAATTGATACTGTTATGTTTAACAAAATTGAATAACTAACATTTTTGAAAAGTAATTTCAAATTTTCTAAATATTTCCTGTTAAATTTATACATATGATCTTAATAACACCATTTTATGACATGAACAGAATTTATATAGTGAGACTGATTATTATATTTCTAACTGCTTGAGTCGCATGTATATGTTTATATGAAAAAACGAATATGTTTTAGGAAAGAGATGTTTAATTTCATGATTTTAGATTTCATTTCAGATAGATTATGAGATACTCTACCGGTGTATGATTGCGTGCATCTCAACTCTAATAATTAAATAGTAAATGTCTCATTTTATAGTGTCGATAATATGTTTAGATTTCAGATTTAGACCATACGAATTTTACTCTAAAATTACCCATTGTCGATTAATAAGATGAGGACTTGGTAGGTTCGGTTGATCTTCCAGCTGCTGAATAGTTTTCTTAACGCGATATATGGATTCCAGTTGAGCATGGCTGTATAATAAATATGGGACAAGCACAACACAATAATTACATACACACACACACACACGCAGTTTTCATCAAAACACATGGTTAACAAAGCAGGAAACGGATGTGACACATCACAATCTAAGTGCCTAGGACGCTTGAAGACACAGGGACTTGAAAATTTAGATACAAATAGTGTGCACGCACCTGGTAAACATTCAGTATACACACCGATTACTTGAAAAAAAATGAAATAAAAGGATACAGCCAATAGATCTACTACTCAGTTTCAGACAGAGGATATCAAACATGTAATATAAGTTTTTGTTTCGTCCGATAGGAAAAAAGCTGTAGATTATTGTATTTTTTGAAATATTTGACAAAAATGTGCAAGTCAAGCAGGTCCCTGTGAATCAGGTTGCCTTTATTTAGTTATACTTGTCGACTATGACAGACATGAGATATTTGGCCCTTTAAACACAGTAATAAAATTCGCAAGTGGATTTACTCGGAGAAATGGAAAGTCTTTATAATTGAGACCCAATGAGTCATGCACGTGAAAGACGACGTGACTGTACACGTAGTGATAAATGGATATTTACAAACTGAATTGGGGATTATATTATTCACAAGAAAAGATTTTACGATAAATATGCATAGGTAAGTTTCGGAATAACCACACAGCATTAACTTTACATGAATAATTTGACAATGATGCAGTAAAAATAAATGTATCGGTCGTTATATATATATATAGATTGATCTACATTGTAGGTCATCATGACCTACTGACATGAGAGTATATCAACGAAGACATACAATGTACAAATATTTGTTAATAAAAGATTGAGATGAGTAATTTATGGCTGATGAGTTTGTTTGTTTTTCAAGGGATATACTATATATACATTATATTGTACATTTTATTATATTGGTAGTACATGTATATAGTATTCACCGTGTAGATAACAAACATATGCATGTATTCCAAGTGGTAATACATTTATTATATTATATAGATAAATATAGCCACGTAATTAATTGATGCACATGGTATAAATTATACATACGTGGTGTATGAGTACATATACATACACGATTCTGCTATAAATACAAGTACATCTCCAGTTAGAATGCATCAATTGTGTAAATAATAATTTATACTAAAGTCAAGTTACACAATGTGAATGAATTGACAGCCTCAGGATGACATAAACAGGAGTCAGTTAGAATAATAATGTAAACATTGCCTGTATCTAGGGCATAAGTTTAATAAGAATATATTCAAAACAGTATAGAGTATACATGTATACATAACATTATAGTCTTTCCACATATCAGATAGAATTTTGTTATAATTTTAATGACTTAATGCACTTTAAGCACATGGTGCACACAGTACATGTACATTACTGCCCTTATAGACATGGCAGTTCTACAATAAGGTTGTTGTTGTTTTTAACTATTTTCAAAAAAATACTATGAATTCAACATAAAAATAATTACTCTGTGTATTCAGTTAAAGTGTTAATACATGAATACCAAGTTTATGTAAATGCACTTATATTTTGTATTATTCAGGTAATCATCATGAATAATTATAATTGGCATACAAGGAAAAGATAGTGATATTAATAGTGAGTAGAACTTAACAAAGATGGAAAGATATCATTATGTGGTTATTATATATATAATATATATGTAATACGGAATACATTAAGAATATATATATATATACAAAATATAAGTCACTTTGAAACTGCCGGGGGATATGAAGTTTCTTCTGAACCATCATTCCTGAGGCAAGGAGGTAAATGAATTAGATGTTTGAAGGACGGGTAATGGTTTGTCACGTGCATGTGTACTTGGTTGGATGTAAAGTCGCTGTCCAGGGTCTTGGGTTTCCAGTGTTCGAATCCTCGAGTCACGACGTTGGACTTTAATGGGAGGGGGTCAGGGTAAGATGCTAGCTCACTGAGCCTGATAACCTGAGCTTTGTCACCACTTTTATGTCTTATTATTATCCTGCCGTCATTGGTCCAGGTCCCAGTGATAAGACCAGACTGTTTGAGGAATCTTGCCTTAGCAAACACTTCAGCACGCTGTTTCGTCAGGGCTTCGTTAACAAACAGCGTGTATGGGCGTTGAGGAATTGATGGGCTTGACTCAGTATTAGAGTCACTGGCTTTAGTGAAAAGCGAGAACCTGGTCTCGTAAACTGTCCTTAGAAGCATCATTCCTGCTCCCAAAAGCCTAAGGTTTTCACATGTCGCAATTTTAGCATGTTAATGAGGAATATGGGCAAGCTTTACGGTCACTGTCATGATCTAACTGGAAAATACTTCATTTCCTTGTGTGACATGGTTTTTGATACGGTTTTGTACATAGTGGGGTAGGATGCAATACGCAAGTCGCACCATATTTTTGAGAAAACAACAACACGGCCAGACTAGGAACCTCCAAGCTCTAGACAGACACTCTAACAAATTGCGCTACAAGGTCGCCGGCGACCAGTCTTAGTTCCGCTACATTCCTCACTTCTTTTTTTCATAGCCTTCTTTTTTGAAGACAATGCTATTTATAACTGAGGTTCGGGTATCCCCTTGCTTAATGTTCGCATAATAATTGAAACAAGGGTTGGCTACTGTCACCACCGTTACAGAAGATGAAGAATGCATGACCAGACCAGGATTAGAAGCTGGAACCTCCAAACTCGAGTCGGACGCTTTAACCTATTGGCCTATCTGGTCGCCGACGATCAAACCAGTCCGATTTCTATACAAATACCATATAAATGTTTGTGGGTTTTTTTCTGTAATCAATTCATAATACCATAGTTAGCCCTGTTTCTATTATCTTTTTCTATACAAGGAATGATTGACCCATAAGGAAACCCAATTTTATCGTGACCTAATTTTGCAAAAGCAAAACAAACTGGTCTGTTATCTCCTGCCTAAGCATAAAAGCAGGGGCATATTTCCTTTCTACAATCTACTATGTCGTTTAACCTTTAACCCCTTTGGTTTGCTAGTGATTCTACATATGTAGTATGCTTTTTGTCCATTTTTCGTACAGACGACCAAAACATTTTTTATATTGTGAAGAGAAACAGCTTAGTGCTAATATAAGAGTTGGATGCGGGCTGATGTAGCAGAAAGCAGTTATGTTATTACTAATCGGACAATATCAACGCTTGGAATATAATTAATTGTACACAATTTGATTGACATATTAAGGAAGCATAAAATTAAATTTAAAACAAAAATGAAATGATTATTTGCCAATGTTTTTGTTGAGGTTTAATTCAAATATAGTGTTTTTCCAACAGATACAAATATGATACATTTTTATGTACAAAAAAGAAAATCTACATTGTATTGGCCTAAATTGACATACTGGGACACATTTACGGAATGAACGTAATTTTTAAGGGTCTATGCTATCTTGTTATACCATTAATAAACAGCGAATACATAGTGTGAGCAAACATGATGAGTAGACCATCTGTACAGTTTTATTTTCTTTTGTAAAACATGTACAAAGAACGAATTTCTTGAATATCTCCAAACGATGTATTCCCATTAATGTTCTTGATACGGAATGAAAATGAAATAATATATTTGTTATAATCATCCAGGAAAATATCATGACAAAAACAACCATAAGAAGTAAACAAAGTGGTCTTCCGATTTCTGCTTAATGGTAAACACTCCATGTTTCGTGTTCCATGTCAAATCTGCATGTACCAACAACGCCTGCGTCCTCTAACATCCTATTAAATTCTATTAAAGATATGGTTCTGTTTTCATTTTCTACTAGTTGAATCCATGGTATATTTTTTATATATATATATTTTCAACTCGACGTGTACAAAGGTTATGTGATATATACGGAGACATTTACTGAACTGGTTTCCTTTACTTAAATATATTTATGTTAGCATATAAAGGATGCGTAGAATATATACGATACTTCAGTAATTGTATGATCGCAAGTTGTCTACACATACTGCCGAGCAATCTGAAAAAGACATGGCAGAATGACCAACAGAAACAATATAAAGTTGTGTGACCGCACAACGCACCATAAATACCGTGCGCACACCGTGCATACATCGTTCACACACCGTCCGCACATCGTCCACACATGGTGCGCACATCTGGGCGATTTAGCAATCGTTCGCGCCGTTGTGCGCTTCTCTCCGCACAACGGTGCGATTTGGTACAATTTGTTGATCAATATCACGGAATGAAAAAAATACGGAAGGCTCGTATGCAATAATGTACACTGTATATATTACTATAATTTCTCATCACAATAATTAAGATTTTGTACAATTTTACAATGCGTGTAACACAGTATACAGTGGACGTTAGACTGTCAAGACTGGTTTTGGCTCCTAGCTAGGTAACAGAACAGTTAAATAACAATTTGATGAGTGACCGGAGTTTTACCTGGCCTGTGCCTGACACATAGAGCTGCTACATGTATGTGATACCGTATGACCGTTATGAAAACTCAACGGGACGTTTAGTATTTGTTATTTGCATTCGGTTTGGTCTATAGCTCCCCTTTACCTGGTTTTCACCTGTAATTTAACATGTGTCGATTAAGGTCGTTTAAAAAACACCGAAAACACCATTTCTAAATTTTTGAAAGTATAGACAGAAAGATAAGCTTATAGATGTAACTAGAATATAGAAACATACTAAAAAATCAAGTTTATATGTTAAAAACGAAACCGTATATATTGTTAAGCTATTCCTCAATTTACACCAACCACGATTGTTATCGCACAACGTTCGTCGATCGTCCGCACAAATGTGCGCACTCAATGATCGTCCAATTTTTTATCGTTCTCACTTCGTCGCACATCGTTAACACACCGTACACACATCGTGCGCACACCGCACATCGTGTAACGTTATGCGATCCCACAACTGTAGATTTATGTGGCTCGTGTTTTGACAAATAATAACAAAGTACATATTTGTTGCAACTCTGCACATGCTGTAGAAAAATCTTAAAATGAAACACAAGGAACAATCTAAAACTACAACGATGTGATGGAACTTATTTTTCTTATATCAAAAACCTTTAATTGTTACAGAATACAGGTTTTGATGTTTTCACAAAGTGGGCATCATGACGTTAACTACAGTATCGATTAACAGTGCATATGTTGACTATGGTATATAAAATTATAAATGGTATTATTAGTAACACCTTATTAACTCAAAACAGCAAGGACATTTTCGTTGTATAGTTATTTATCAATTGCAGTGCAAATATCTAGAAGAATATCACACAATTAAATAAGTTACTAAATTTGTTTTCTTAAAATCAAACCCAAACGACACTTTTTACTCGAGCAACACTTCGTTAGAAAGCACAATGATTAATGGCATTATGATAACTACATGTTACTCTATTTATGCATACAAAAGATGATCAGCATATATTTTTGCAAAATGATAACTGCAAATCGAAGATAAGTAACTATTCCCAACATTATGAATATCGTCTTTCCTTTTGATTGTTTATATATCCAGAACGCATGCTCCTTCAAAAGCCCTGGATCCGGAACGTTGATTGGAGCCAGAAGGTAAGCCAGCCTAAACACCTTTTATTCTACCATTACCTATGGAAAGTCCTTTCACTGTAATATCATTTCATTGCGCTGTTTGTTACGTCATTATATAATGTAGAATGATTGTATTCAATTTTTACTGTGTTTCATATTTTCAATCAATTAAGTGTTATTGATATATTTAACTCGTTTCAGTTTGAGCAGGAGATAAAGGAAAAAGTGGCCACCTATAAACCATTACCCGGATTGGACCTCCAGCAGAGGAGGATCCTGTTGATCGAAGATTGCCAATTTTATCACATGGTCTGTCACGTGACAATTAGGAGTATCACTAATCTTTCTGAGCGGCACATATTTATAATCAACTTCTTTTTAAGTTAACTATGCGAGTGTGATCAAGGAGAATATATTTCCATCGTGTTGATAACCTCTTCTGTCTAAATAATAAAATACAATAAGCATGCTGCTCTATACCAACAAAATTCATAACCACAATTTATTTGATAGGAAAATGATTTCTCTTTAATAATGAGTCCAACACACTTTCAAACAATGTTTATATAGTGCATTCAATATGATGACTTTCAGAATTAGCTATATTTGTATCAATATTCAAAGCAGTATGAAGCAACTTTGTGAATGCTAATTTTAACTCTTAGTAGGGCTTATATGCATGATAATAAGCAGAAAGATAAAAAAAAAAACTGTCAGTAGACGATAAAGTAGAACTTTTATATAACATCATACCTACAATAGTAGTGAAAGGGAGTCTATGGATAGGTATGTTGCCATATGTCAGGTAGATTAACATGATTATATCTAACGGTAACGGTCACATCGCTTTCTAAAATTGTTCTTATCGACCGCGTAATCGTGTGTACTGTAGCTTTAAGGTCACATCATCAGGGACGGATCCAGAAATTGAAAAGCGGTTTCAGATTTTAATACTTCAGCAGCGCATGTACATACATGTTACACGATTAACTTTCATGTCGGTGTCTTGTCCAGCAGGTCAGTAATCACCAGTAATTTTATGACATATTATAATGACATTCCAACCAATTATATTTATTTTGACAAAGTATCAATTATTTAATTTTATAATTTAATTTTAAAACATCCCTTAGTTATGAATTTACCAGGCCTAGCTACCAGTTATCATTAAGTAAACAAAATAATTTTCATGTACGTACTGTAAATCAGATAAAATGTATCTAAAGCAGCCTTACTTGAGATCAGTTACTTGTACCTGTAAATTACCAGAAAACCGCTAAATGTTTTGTATCGCTGGTCAATCGTGAAGGAGGTGTACAATTTCCACACAAAACAGATATAACAAACACAGGTAAATACAGATGCGTTTTTTCATTACGTACATGTTTATGTACTAGTACTGTATTTTGCAGTACAACCTTATTATTGATAGTTTTACAGGCGTTTTAATAATATGTAACTTGCATTCAAGAATTGAATAAAGTACAAAATATACCGATAGGATATATATTAAACATGTTTACGATGTATCATATTTCACTCGAGCCTTTCCGATTTTTGTATTTGTTATTGCATTTACGTGGCAAAATATATACATGTACCAATTACTTAAAAATATATTCATATGTTCCGCCACTCAAGTACATTACACTCTGTGTGCAGTGTACATGTATATTGTATTCTCTGATATAAAACATTTAGCTATCATTGAATTGAAATATTTTATTGTTTAAATGTTATAAAATAAACGTGCTTACTTTGAGGGATTCCCGTCCTTTAACATAGCAGTGGCAAATTTAAAACCAAGGAGTTATGTATTCCTTGCGATGCGTACTATTTGTCTAAGTTACATTATGTAAGATGGATGAACCCGAGGCACCCCTACCCATGGATCCCACCTAAAAGATACCGGGGGAATAACATTCTATTTGAACCAAAAAACGTGAGTCTTAATTGTACCATATGCCGCTTACTTCACAATGTATATCATCATGTACGTCAGGGTGTAAACATTTGCTTGCAACGACTAAGAACCGGCCACAAGATATATCACAAATAATGAACCCAATCTGATTAAAATCATATCCTACGTTCTCTACGTATAACGTGATACGTAGAGAACGTTGGATATGATTTTAATCAGATTGTAATGAACCAAACACATATGATCCAGAATTTATTAAAAATTAATGTTTTCTTTACAATTTAGCATTTAACTGTGTTAATATGGCATTTAGAGTCTCAATGAATGAAACAGCTTTGTAGCGCGCATGAATATTGTTTTGTTAGCAAAACTATATCATTTGTATAAAATAATATATGCCATATCAACACAGTTCAATACGTATATTTACTCCCTTTTTAGTATTTTAATATCATAAATTAATTATAATATTTTTATAAAAATACTGCATATAGTTCAAAATAGTGAAGGTATTGTATATCCTTGTTCAATGAATAGTATACCCCTGTTCTAATGAGTGTCATCGGTTTCTAACTTTACGGTAATTACGTCATAGAAATTATGACGTCAACACGTGACCCTTTGGATTTACAGTCTAAATCAATGTCACCTGAATTTGGTAGGTTAATACGACTTTAAATGTTTTTTTAAATTGTTGAATATTTACCATACTTATATTTATACCTCTGAGAGGAGTTGAGAAATTATTACGAACTAGATTCTTAATTATATGCAAAACTGAACGTACGTAATAAACAGCTGAACGATTAATGTATTTAGTTGTAATAAGAAGGTGAATTATATACCTCAACTTTCAAATCATTGTTTTTATTGGCGGATTTATGCAAAGTGCAAAAGTGATAAATATGGTATAACCCCGAAACAGAAAACAATATCTGAAAGACAAATAATGTATTCCCGATTGGCACTTTCAAACTAGTTTCATTTTATGAAAATTTGCTTTCAAAAGCACATGTAGCAATTAATGGCTTTAATCCGGATGACCTACTGTATAAATAGCAACAGTGACTGTGGCGTTGACCTTGGTACCTTACGAACTCATGTAAGGTCTTCGTATGAACTTCGATGAAAATCTGTTATGAAGTCGCTTTTCGGCTTAAGGAAGATAGAGTTGTTTCCCTTTATGTTACTAGCCTTAGAGTGACCGATTTCTACACGCTGATAACGCTTAAATAACTTAAGTAATACACTCTGGTATCTTGTATAATAGAATTCCTCTCGTTCATCATTCAGTTCGTGTCGATTCACGTACGCTCTGTTTCGGTGATTCATTGTTATCCGGTTTTACTTTCGGTTTTGGCTTACCAGGAAATTTGGGAAATACCGATCAGGAGGATCGTCAGTACTTGTTAGAGCTAACACGGGAAGTAAGTATGCATTTAGCATTTATTTTATCATCAATGTTGTTTTCTAATGATGTTTTCTGGTGTGATTATTTGCTGTGTGCAGCCAATTATATTAAATGTTAGGTTGTTTACAAATGCAGGCCTACAGCGATCAGGAGATGTCTCGAGTAGCGAGGACTTTGTACATTGTAAAGGGGCGGGTGGCGGGTGTTTAGATTTCAGAACGTTTCCTTGATAGATCTCATATTATTTATGTTTATTCGTTGCATTATTTAAGAGTCACAAAAATGGAAATTCTATTTTCGCTAATGTCAAATCATGCACCTCTAACTTCAGTTGTGGTTTAAGTTTAACATACACACACACACACACACCCTATACACACACACCCGCCACAAGCCACATATACACCCTATCACTGCACGTCCGACACATAAAACAACTAGAAATTTTATGTTGAAAAGGAGATAGTTACAAGCAGAATTGCATTTTTACATCTCAGCTACAGTATACAGTATACATTTATACCTTCATCAGGCAGGCTGATCACATTTCTATACATACAAATAGTATGTACATTAAAGGTTTCATTAGTACATACATTAAGATGAAAAGTATAAATGTGGTTTTGTTTTCTAAAAGTGTGTGCAAGTACAAGTGTACTTAACACCCACTCATATTTTAAGCAACCCAGTTCATTATGGCCGGGTTATGGTTGGGGTTTTAAAAAGAAAACAAGCATGTACTTTTACTTTCTTTTAATACATTTCTCAGAAAACCCAACCGGATTTTTGTAAGCCAGTGGGTTTTGGAAAAACCCAAGCATTCAATATCATCACGACAACATTGCATGCACACATATTTATGTAACCAAACGTGATACAACAATTAAAATTAAAGAAGTCTGAACAAATTAGTTTCACTGTCCGACCTGGTGTAAGAGTTAGTGTAAAGGATAAGCTCCAACAGTGATACAGATGTATGATTACTTCATTACATTATTAAATATTGCTGAATAGCTTATTGAGTTGTAATGGATGTGTATATGATTGATTAATTTTTCTAATTGACTGAAATTTCAAAAATTGTTTTGTCTCAATTTATTTCTCAATGCGTGTCCATGTTAGCTGTTACGATCATACTGTGAATTTCACAATCTTTAGTCGATTTGTCAGTGTTTAGGGTTACCTGTATGATCAGGGTATCGTAACAAAACAGGAAGTTTTCCTGTGGAGTGTTTGTGTGGCTCTTGTGTAATGACCCAATTACATGTACATGTATAACACTTTTACGAGAACAGGTGAAATATTGTATGAGGGCATTGGGTCGAGCAAGCTTCATATAGGTAATTACAGACAACCACAGGGACATGTAACACGCTATAACATAACAGACGACAAACATAAATATAGGTAATTAGAGACAACCACAGGGACATATCACACGCTATAACATAACAGAAGACAAACATAAATATAGTCGTCACAGTCTACATGTAAATTAGAAAAGGAAACTAACAGACTACTAGCTAAAAAAACACCCCTCTATCAGTAAATTCGTCATCACTGTGTCAAATACTGCTCCATTTTACAATCCTGCCAATCAACAATTTTTTCATTGTTAATAAATCATGTTCAAGTAATTCAACTTATCTACCAAACTGAACGTTTTCATACTTTTTAATAACTGTAAACACAGAGACACCGAGGGAATTCCACCGGTGTGTCTGTCTATACCTGTCCAGCGGGAACAAGTTTTCAAAATTATTTATTCCGTAAAACGCCTCTGTTCAGTTCTCGGCTAAAATAATTTAAATTATACCTGTTTCGTGTGCATTTGATAGACTTAGCTAATATGACAATGATTGTCTTCCATCAGTTATATATTTAATAAATAAAAACACAAAATAAAAGATAAGTTGATTGATTTACACTGACCAATCAGGAAGGGAGAAACAAATATTTACCTGGTCACAAAACCAACTCGACAGGCACTAGGCCTTCATATCCAGGATTGTCTAGCCCTGCAAACTATGGGTTGAATATATTTATTTGTTTTGCATATCCTAAAAACTGCCATTTAAATTTACTTATTTATTTACGTCTCAACTCATTGCATAGAACATACATAAATACATTAATCGTCATTAAAATACACACATTTTAAAACATATTTCTCAACACTATAAAATGAGCCTATTGTTATTGAACTACAGTGTGGTTGCATGCAATCATACATCAGTAAATCATCACAGAATTCATCTAAAATATTAGCCTATAAGTCAACCTTATCTTTGCTAAAATGTATTCGTTTTATCATGGAAGCATATAGCATATACATGAGATAAAGCAGTTAGAAATATGATAATCAGTGATTCGGTATAAATACATTAATTATATTCATATCATAAAATAATATCATTAAGGTCATATACATAAATTTAACAGAACATATTTAGAACATTGAGCATAGAAAGATTCACCACCAAAGTATAAAATATTTCTGAATATATATATATCATTTTTCTTTCAAGTAAACAAAATGGCAACAGAGCTCACACAAACCCACAAGGATCAACTTTCTAAATGGATCGATTCAACTAAAAACTACAAGTTTACCTTACTGTACAAGATCAGCCGTGATGGATGTGTAGCCCCAACCTTCCATAGTCTTTGTGACAACAAGGGGCCGACAGTCACCGTCCTGTACAATACCGACAAGTCCGTATACGGGGCTTACACTGCTGTCAACTGGCAATCTAATGGTGCCTATAGCGTCGACGCTAAAGCCTTTCTGTTTAAATTAGAGTATAACGGTACAGCACAGCCAATGAAGTTTCCCAACAAAACAGGCGGAACAAACGCAATCTACGGGAATGCGAGTTATGGTCCAACATTTGGTGGACATGACCTTCATTCTTTTTCTGCTACTGTGAACAAATCCGGAAATAATTTTCCTTTAAATGGTAACACAAACGGATTCGGAGGGACCTATGATATGCAAGGGCAGAACTACAACTCTGTGATGAATGGTCACTTACAGGTTCTTGACCTCGAGGTCTACAGTATCGAAGGTAACACAGGGCACATCCATTAATACTGATTTTGAATGTTAAATGCTTGCAAACATCTACTCATTGCATCAAAGCTATGTAATTAAGGTATTCTTGATAGTGGCTGTTCTAGATCTTACAAATGGCTATTAAAATAAACTATGGTTTCTAATGTTTATTTTAAAAGTAAATCAACCCACAAAAACTTATTCTAAGAAAAAAAACTCGATAAATGATATACGTTATGATATGAAAAGAATAAAAATGTAGTTTAGAATTTAAGTACCAGGGTTAAGTATGAATGTTGGGTTTGCGTAACAGTACTATTTGAAGTGACTTAATGTATGTTTTGAAGCTGTCTGTCTGTCTGTCTGTCTGTCAAATTTTTTTTTTTAAAGAAGTACATGGATTATGCTCATGTCAATATTATCTCTCCATCTGACTACTTACAGAACAGGAGCTGCTACAAAAGCCGTGGATTCGGAATGTGGACTGGAGTCGTAAGGTCTGTAATGTATACATGTATTTGTATAGCAGTATTTACGTTTTAAACTGTTTAGATATATCCATGTATTTTATTTTTATTATTTAGACTGATAATGCTTACCATTTAAAAAAGCATTTATATAGATCATAGAAAACCAGGATCTAAGTAGAGTAACTATTGTGAAATTGTGAAAATTATATTACTATGTACATTATAATACAGGTATTATAGTAGGTCATGCGTCATACGTAAAGTATTCTTTACAGCATCCGTGATACTCACTTCCTTTCTCTGAACCCCTGTAATATGTGATGACGAAATTGAAGGCTTTTAATTTGCCACTGTGTGGATGAGACAGGAAGATTAGTTTGATCCTTTGATGTATATCAAAAGAATCTCGCGATCGAATACGGTAAAATTGACTGGCTTTGAAGTCGGGTGTCGCTCCTCACCAAAAATAACCTTTTCCCTGCGTTCATTTTGCTATGACATATTCCAGCGTAAGTGACCGCAACCTCTCTAGTATCAAAGATGTCCATGTTACATAGTTTAGTAGACCATAAAGTAAATAATGCGTGTTTTCCTACACAGAGTCAAACGTTCGGTCAAAAAGGGTTTAACCATTGTCAATTATAGTCGGTCAGTTACTATAAATGGCCAACCAAATTGTAACAAAACCATGATTTAAATATGGTCTACCTTACATTTGAATACTTTCACATAAATATCTTTATAGTCCTTCATCTTTAGATTGCTGTTCATAATCAAATTGTTCTCCCTCCGTAGTCGTTCATCTTTTCACAATGCATTGGACAGATATCTCTCAAATTTCATATAAAGGTTTCCGTTGTTCAATATTTGTTCATTTTTTTTTCTTTTAGACTGAACAGGAAATCGAGATGGCCGCCAGGCAGCCATCTTGGATTGTAATAGATCAAGATTAATACTTCTTTTTCTCAAGACGTATAACAGATCTTTCATGAAGGTTATCCTTGATTGGTAGTTGAGCATGTTTCTTTATGAGACTGTTTTGAAAAACAGTATGACAACAAGGCCGTAATCTTTTATTCTGACAGCTCGAGATGGTATCAATATTTCACAAAATGTGTCTGACAGAATAAAATTTTTTAAATTTCATATGTATGTTACAATATTCCCTTCGACATCGGTTGTGCATATTTTATTTTGAGACTAATCAGGGGGAAAAAAAGAACAACAAAAGCTGACTGTAAAGTATATCTAAATACACATATATATCAGGTTGTTTTTTTATAAATGAGCAACCTGTACTAGCTGTCAGTTGTAATGGGGCTAGCTTTGGTGCTTACTGCATTAACAGATGATTTTTTTTCAAATCTTGTGTCACACAAATCACTGCTGCCATAGTCTGTGTTGATGCAATTATCTTAAATTGAAATGCCTTCTAAAACTTTACACAATAATGTATGCCTTCTTCCAAAGTATCATTGTAAGCCTATCGCTCACTGGGTTATAGCCATTTGTATATATCGGCTTCATAAGGCATTGATTGGTTCATTCTATATTCAAAGTGAGATAAACATTCTCGGACTTCTTTTGACGACATTCAGTTTATGATGAGGCTATTTTCAGATGATTTGTAGAATCATTTCAATTTTAGCAACCATGATGAAGTATAGTCATGTCAGGTGTCACCATGCTGGTTTATCGTGGTAGTGAACATGGTCAGTTAAATGAGCATGAGTGATTATATTTTACCATGGTGTGATTTATTTTATTTCCAAAACAGATACCTTTACGGACTATGAGTAGCATCGCTGCTTTCTAGGAAACAAAACAATCCAGATAAGAAGATCTCTAATTAATCTAGTTTCTTTGTATACAGTTTGAGGAGGAGATAAAGGACAGGGTGGCCACCTATAAACCGTTACCCGGATTGGACCTCCAGCAGGCGAGGATCCTGTTGGTTGGTCAGGTCGGAGCTGGGAAGTCTAGCTACTTTAACACCATCAACTCCATCTTCCGGGGACACATAAGCGCCCAGGCCAACGCTGGAAGCGCTGAACATAGTCTTACAACATCTGTAAGTATAACATTAAATAGCAAACCAAAACATGTGTAACATTGATTGGAATCTGGTGTCACGTTATTCGTACAAATGTACATCATGACGTCAAAGACTAGGCCACATGTTCTTGCTTTATTTTTCTATGATACAGTTGGATCAGCATATCAGTTCCGTGTCTTCAATGTTTCAATGTTTCATGTGAAAAGGCTACTAAAGAAAACGTCTTGATTCAGCATATTTATAGGGCCCGTAATTAGTCATATGATACTAAAAAATGAAGTAAGACAGTGGAAAGAACTTGAAACAGGTCAACGTTCCAAGGATAATTAAAAAGCTGAACCTGTATCAAGTCATGATCATGAGTGATAGTGCCCAATATAATATTTTGATAAGTATAATAAACAAGAACGCCAAGTCATGGCGTATATTTCACAAGAATGCAATGTCATAGCGTGGTATCCATTGTCTCTAAACCCATTACACCTCGTCATCTCTCCGTCAAGTCTTCATCTTAAAGCCTTCTCGTGAATAACACCTAAAATTTCAACTAAATTTGGATTGCATGATCACAAGGTCAAGGAGACTCAATCTTGTATAGATAAAGGGGCGTGCCTCAGGGTTTGAAATATCATTTGAGTAAAGTGATTATAATTTGCATTCATGTAGTCGGCATTACCTTTGAGATAGGTGGCATAAAGTGTCCTTAAATAGGGGGATTTGGGGTAATATAGGGGTGTACCACTAGGATCCTAACTGTATAGTTACATACATTCAAAGTTGGCATGCTAGACTAATCTGACCTGGGACTCACCCTTCCGATGGACTAAGTCCTTGCTAAACATGCTAGGAAATTATAAAGAACTCCAGTCTGAAACTGCATATATCGTCAATGGGCACAAAGAGGCAAACATACCAATATCATCTAAACCAGGATTTGTCCAAATGTCAGTCTTCTAGCACCCTGGGACTTAGTTTCTGAGTCAAAACATATCAAATGTTGAACTCCGCACCTTAACGCCATATTTGAAACTGCTAGGCATGATGTAATGTATGCACTCATGCTAACGGCATTTGCCAATAGGCCCAGCCTTGCCACAGGGGATTGATTTCCTGAGTAACTACACGGATACAATTGGATCCCTATCCCATAACCATATATACATTATTTGTTACATTGATCACCACCAAACTTATCATTTAGCATCATTGATCAAACGGACCTAGTAGTCAATTGTTGAATAAAGAAAGTTTGTAGCTTTACTGAGAGCTAAGAGGCAATATTTTAAAAGGGGTAATTTGCAATTTTTTAAGACGTTAATAACCTACTCCTAACATTCAGTAAGTTGAGTTTTTTTCAATCAAACTGGCTTGGAAATATCCCTGTCATAAGGGTATACTGTTTTTAAATAAGGGAAAGTATCGTCTCCTTCGGTGATGAGAGGCAAACCAAAAATAGGATTTCTTTTGTAATACACTACAATAATACCTGTTTCATAGGCCATCTGTGAGAGAAATCCGAAAAGTGGTCAATATTTGCAATTTGTCTCTATATAAACGTTTAGCTTTGATGCAATAGGGAGCTTTAAAGTCGGTTCCATTGAACAAGTGATATCTTTATAGATGTGGTCAGCAGGATTAACAGGATTACTTCTGATGAGATGTTGATCATAATTGCTTACACATCTAGGTTAGCTACGGGCCATCTTCGCCTCTTGAATTGTAGTGGATCAAACGAAGCTGTGAACTGGCTAACGTGAAACTAGGAACTACTATAAAATTATGAACTGGATCTCATGAAAATATGGCATAGATGAACTAGGAACTGATTTACATTAAACCTTTTACTACATTAAAACTAGGTACTGACTCAAGTGAAAAATGAACGTAAAACACACACATGTGATCACAAACGTTTGGTAAATTTACAGATGCCAAACATGAATGACACTGCATCATGCAGCTGTTTTGTTCTTTTAGAGTCATCGGTGATGGTAGGGGCCAAAACGTGTTTGAATTCCAATAGGTCTAAACTGTTGTTGAAAAAAGAAAAACAGTTAATGTGGCTATCAAATGGCAAACTTCAGGGACAAAGAAAGTCACCGGCAGAATCTACCACCTTGTACAAATGTATTCTGAAAGATGAACGTAACACACGCAGGTGTTGGCACCTTAAACTATGAACTGAATCACATTAAACCGTATACAACCTCAGGTAAAACTTAACAAATGTACTGACTTATGTAAAACTATACTGGCTTGGAAAGATGTGAAGTGACTGAACTATCAATATTATGATATGATCAAGTTGATCTAGAAATTGGGTCATGTTCTCATTAAGGTACTGGTTCTTGTTGAATTCTCTGTATTTGCTGATTCAATATAAATTTGAAAAAGCGTAATGATTGTTTTTCTTTCTCTATTTTTCACCGTTTAGTATAGGACATATCAAGTAAGAGACGGATATGCTGGGAAATCTCTCAACTTTCGGTTATGCGACACACGTGGTCTTGAAGAGGACCAAGGTCTTGATGATCATGAGATTGGTTATCTACTTGAGGGTCACGTGCCAGACAGGTACAAGGTGAGTGCGTTTGTTTCTTTGCACAGACAATTACCTGTTTTTGTTCCTGGTGAATATATGTTACAAGCCATTAGTTTTTTGTTTTATTTTGACAGATTCCGTTTGTTCTTCACAGCTGTCATGCATTGGTTCCCTTTTGTGCATCCACGTAGTGCATTTGGATACTGATCGGAGGACCAAAACGGTCTTGGATTTTAAAATGAAATTTGCCATGTTTTTGTTTCTTTTTGTAAAGAGGTTTTATCAGAAAGGCGCCATAAACATAGATACAAGTAAAATTCAATTAATGGGTGGTGGAAAGTATTATTATGAGCAGTTTCATTACGAAATTAGAATAAATAACAGAAAAAACACCCAAAGATATTTGAATATTGCTTTAAAAATTATTCAGTTTACATGCATTCATTTGATTGTCCTACCTCTGCAGAAATGCTGATTTCGTTTGAGGCACATACAAGCCAATGGTTTATTACGATTAGAGATTTGAGCATTTGATTCGGTTCGTAAAACGTCTTCTTTTTAAATTGTCTTTGGCGGTGGGGCTTTTTATTGGCTAGTGGCTTCCTGCCATAATACTTGACAAAGTCTGCGAGAAATACTTTGACTATATTTTGTAGTCCCAGTAGTCAAAATGTGAAATCGGATTTCAGACAATAAGTTTGCAAACAGCTATCACCAATATTGGAAATCAAACTTTAAAATCGCTTTTCTTTTTTAGAACAAAACAGCACAAAGTCATCACGTTTGGCAGGTATAATTTGCGAATATAATGGCCCCGGCTCTTACTAAAGTCCTAAAACTTTAAAAGTTAGATCTGAAGGGGCTAGACTGGTAATATTTGGTTACTAACTTTCTGGCGATGAGCGAAAGACAATTATTTAAAATAAATCATTTTTAATTATATTTAAGGGCAAAGTTATCAACTCTATTTAAATGCTGAAATGGCTTCCAATACTTTAACGGTATGGAGTACTAAACAGTTGGATAAACGAAATAAACTTCATGTATGTTGTTCAAGGTTACGGGGGCCTTTTTTACAAACATTAACGAACGTAGAAAGAACTAAGGCCTAGAGTCAAAACATTTGGCTAGTAACATTTACTAGCATGGAAAGTTACAAAATTTGCATAAAGAAAATAACTTTTCTTATAATCAGAGTCACTCGGGTCTAATGTGTTACAGCTTAGACAATTTCTTCTGAATAGTCAAGAGGCATTGGGGAATATAAGGACTACAAGTGTGTTCAAATGAATAACCTTAACCAAATTGATAGAATGCAATCATTAAATATCCTGATGACAGCATGCCTATCAGGCTGCAACATGTTTGCCTCCAAGTAAAAACTGGAAACCAGGCCAAGGAATCTCGAAACATCTTTAATTCTCCAATTCTTAACTTTAAATTCTTACGCGAAATACATACTTAGCTGAGAAGTTCTTAAATGGTGGATCTCAAAGGCGTTCTGAAATATTTGAGAACGTACTTAAGTAAGAATGTGATTGTTGATACATAGAAGCCCTATTTGAAACACATTAATCAATAAAAAAAACTAGGATAAACTACAAGCATTGAAATTAAATATTTAAGCACGTGCTTCAATATCTAAGCATGCTCCTTACCATTCTCAAATATTTAGCCCGTTCTCAACTAATAATATACTTAAAGTTCAGCTCTAAGAACGGGTTTAAGAAGTTATTCACTATGTACGTATTTATATTTATACCAGTTTAACCCTGCTGTTCCACTATCACCCGACGCACTTGGTTTTGTGAAGAACCCGACAATGTCCGATAGAATCCACTGTGTGGCATTTGTCCTGGATGGTAGTACTGTGGATGTCATCCCCGAGAAAGTGATGGAGCGGATCAAGTCCATGCAATTGCGAATGAATCAAAGAGGTAAATATTTAGAACATATATGATGTTTTTCAACTTCATTCACAAAAAAAGATAACTTATGCATACAAACATTTTTATAACTTTCAAACATCAAAGAGACCTTGGTTTATAATCGTTGGTCTTTAGCAACCTGAATGACAAGCTCTAAAGATCGCTTAAATAATTCCCTTTAACAGCCGTAAAGATTAAATGATTAAAATGTAATAAAACCTTTCAACAAACTTCTGAATAATCTAGAGACCATTGGACATGCTTTGTATACGCCCGTCAAATTTGACGGGAGTATTTGGTATGGCGTTGTCCGTCCGTCCGTCCGGCGTGAACTTTTGTTTGTCCGGCAATCTCCTCCTACATTTTTTAACCAGTCTTTTTGAAACTTGTTATACATTATAATCATGATGTGAAGTTGTGTCTCCCTTAAAAGAATTTTGATTCAACAATGTTTCCAAAAGTTATTGCCCTTTGTTCATTTCAGTATTTGATTTTTGTCCGGCAATCTTCTCCAACATTTTTCAACTGATCTCTTTGAAACTTAGTAGGCTAATTATTCATGATATGTTGTTGTGTTTCCTCGAAAAGAATTTTGATTCAACAATTTTTCCAAAAGTTATTGCCCTTTGTTCATTTCAGTATTTGATTTTTGTCCGGCAATCTCCTCCTACATTTTTCAACGGATCTCTTTGAAACTTAGTATATATAATAATCATGCTATGAAGTTATGTCTCCCTTAAAAGAATTTTGATTCGACAATTTTTCCAAAAGTTATTGCCCTTTTTTCATTTCAGTATTTGTTGTTTTGTCAAAAGATCTTCTCTTACATTTTTTGACAGATTTCTTTGAAACTAAGTAGGCTAAATAATCATGATATGTTGTTGTGTTTCCTCGAAAAGAATTTTGATTCGACGAGTTTTGCAAAAGTAATTGCTCTTTGTTCATTTCAGTATTTGATTATTTTTTTATCCGGAGATTTTCTCCTACATTTTTATAGCATGTCGGCTAACCACTCTTTGAATGATGCAGATCTTATTTCAATGTAAGAAAGTATATAACACTATATGGCATTCGACGGGCGTATATTGTTCCGCCCCGCGGTACTCTTGTTTGCCGATAGCTTGCTGGTAAAAAGGGCAGGTTATATAAAGTTTTTAAGTGAAAAACCGTTATTGACAAGTTAGGTCAGAGTGGTCAGTTTCGTCATAAATACTGTTGAAAACTAAACACCAAACCGAATGCAACTAACAAATACTTAACGTCCAGTTGTGTTTTCATAACGGTCATTCGGAATCATGTATCGGCTCTCTGTGTCAGGCACAGGCCAGGTAAAACTCCGGTCACTCATCAAATGTCATTTACCTGTTCTGTTACCTTGGAACCAAACCCATTCTGGACAAGTCTAACTGTCACTGTAATACCGTTTAACACGCGTCGTAAAACTGTAATAATCTTAATTGTTGTGATGAGAAAATAATATATACAGTGTACATAATTGCATACGAGCCTTCCGTAATGTTGTTTCATTCCGTAGTATTGATGAAAACAATTGTACCAAACCGCACACTTGTGCAGAGAGAAGCACACAACGGGGCGAACGGTTGTTAAATCGCACAGTTGTGCGGACGATGTGTGGACGGTGAGTGCACGATTTATGCACGATTTGCGCACGCTATTTTTTGTGTAGACCTAGAGTAATGAGATTTTACTTATCGCTTGTTGGGATGGACTTTTCGTTGGTTGCAAAGAATTGACCCTGACCAACATTTTGAGTTGCATTATAATTATGGTAATATAGTTAGGCTAGGTATGAAGTAGCATTGGACCACTGTGGTCCAAAATTGTGGTTGTAATGAGAACCATGCATATTCACAAATTTATATCGATTTCGATTTGTGTATCTGCTTTATAGGATTAATGACAAATTTACAATTTTAAACGACATACTGTTTAGTAAAAGATACATAGTTTCTTTGATTAATGCAGGAACTCCACAAAAATTATAAAAAGATATCATACTTTTTGACATTCCTTGAAAAACAGCCAAACCAACTAAACTAAATGATAATCACATGATGTTGGGTAAGAAGGAAAACGAGGAGTTGAGGTAACATAACCTAAAAAGAAAATTTACCTCGTCAACCGTTTTTTGTAATTCATGACTATCTTTAGTCTAACAATAGTTTGGCACTAAAATAGTGTGAACTTAGCTGTTTGCTAAGGGTATGTTGGTGTAATTGCCTCGTTGCAATAGAGCGGATCTGATTCTGACTTTATTAAGTTATCTCACTGATATACTATGCCAAAGCCACCCATCAAGGCCTTCCGCCCGGTCACATTATACTGACAACAGGTGAACCAGTTGTTGCCATTTCCCTAATTGCTTAACGTCAGGCAGGGAATAACAAATACCATTTTTTATCGATGTCATATCTTTATTGTACAGTCATCTTAACGAATCTATTGAAACTTGTTCTTTACAGGGATTCCCCAGGTTGTGCTTCTGACAAAAATCGACAGAATATGTGAGGAGATCTCAAATGATATCAGCAAAGTGTTTTTTAGTCCAAGGATGAAAGAGTGTGTGGACAGGGTCGCCATGGTCATGGGGCTGCCCAGATCACACATTCTTCCTGTGAAAAACTACGAATGTGAAGTAGAGCTTGATCAGAACATTAACATTCTGTCACTTCTCAGCCTCAAACGACTTCTCAACTTCGCTGACGACTACTTGTACAACACGCTGGATGAAATAGAGCCTAACAAGATGAAACACATGGAAATCCGTGAATGAAACTGATATTATGATATAGCTGAGTTAAACAGTTTTTATTGAAATTAAGGTGTATAGGAGTGAGAAAAAGAGATTTCAATCTTCAACGCATGATTTCATGTAGGCTAAATGTATAGGAGTTTTTTATGCGCAATGATGGAGAGCCAATTTTAAATTGAAAACATTAAGATGCATTACATTTTATCTAGCTTGAAAAGGACACTTTCTTGATAAAGAATTCTTTCATTTCAAAATGTTCAGAGCGTTGTTGACACATATATGTTTAATGAACTTTATGCTTCATTGGTGGCGAAACTAATATAAAAGTCTGCTTTAACAGTTGTGTGACTGCATAACTCACCAACAATAGCATAAGGACAAATGCGACTAAACAATAGTTGGCCCCGTTTTGCGCTTCTGACCCAACAATGTGCAACTTGGTGCAATTGGTTGAACAGTATCAGGGAATGAACAAAATTCAGAAGAGATTTGTATGAAATAAAGTACATAGTATTCAATTTCTAATAAGTATAATTTGCATTATGTCCAATTTCCAATGTATGTTAAACAGCATTACAGAGAAAGTACAACTATCAAGAATGTTATTTGACTCTCAAGTAACTAAACAGGTTAATAACATTTCGATGAGAGACCCAGAGGTTTGTCTGGCCTGGTTCAACACAAGGAGTTGATCGGTGATACTTTACATATTTGGGAGTCGTGTTTGTGTCGGTCTATAGTTTCTCTGTGTGAGGCACCTTATATTTTCATACCTAGGGTGACACTGCCGTCGGTCGACACATCTGCCGAAGTACTAAGTTTTCCTTGGTTAATGCCTGGCACGAGCTAGTCGCTTCCTAACAAGACATCCGTGACAGGAACATAGCCTTGAGGGACTTTATGATTTTGGCCAGTACTATGGGAGGCTTAATTGTCATAGAATTTTCTTCAAAATGATGAACGGTGCAAGTTATCGAATACCTTCTCAAATTCAACAAACGCAATGTAGAGAGGACTGTTCCATTTGACTATTTGAGGATCTGTCGGAGAAAAAATGTGTTAATCATCGTCATTTCGAAAGCTGCCTTGTTAAACCGTTTTCTCCTCAGTTGTCACCAGCTTCGTGTTGCGGCTTTGTCTTCGTGCGTTGACACTGGGGTACTTGCAACAAACGATTTTGATTTTTATGTTAATTTTATAAAGATAACAGAGCAATTGTACTTTTTTTTAAACTATTGTGAACAAACAAATATTTGCATTTTTCTCTAAAAAATATTCCAAAATCTTTGTTTTGGTGGTATGTTCACCTAGCCATAAACATATATTCAAATATTTGAAAAACAATTGTTGAATATAATCAAGTTAGAATAGAAATAGTAATTTACTTCAAATAAAAATGTGATGTAAACGTACATCCATTTGTTATTTTTGTTATAACTTATTAACGTTTTACTAGTCGAAAACATATTGATACTGTACAATTCTAAATGCACGCATACTAAAGCTTAATTATATACCGTGTGATATCCTTTTTCGTGTAAAGCTTTAAAAAGTGGCCACCAATTCAAATATTACACGACCGATGGTCATGCACACCGTGAGATTCGTGGATAAATGTCTTCGAGAAAAAGAACAAAAAGGCTAGTTCATCAAATCATGTGTTAAACCATTGATGTATGGATTAATATTACGGGCTTTTTAAAATTCATTCACGTTTTACCAAGTTTTCCAATGTTCACCTAAAATATGTTTAACTGTGGGATATTTTTAGGATTACTTTTGTTTTATTCTTCCTGTCAGGATGTTGCATTTTCCCTTTAATTGCAGCCTGAAATGTTAACTGTTTTATACGTATTCACGTGATCTAATCCAGCAAGTTGACAAGCATATGTGAAATATAATCGACAGATCTATATCAGTAATGATACTTTCATTATCTCCTCTGTTTTAAATAGAATTCAATTGTTGCCTTTATCGGACTTGATAAACACCAGAACTAATAGCAAACACGATACGTTGCTTTCCTATCGGATTGTCACGAGCCTCACCGAAATAATGATCACAGTCCATACGCCCGTATCAGTTACAGCCTTGCGGGCACCTATCAACATTAAACTTCAATTTTGATGTCTGAAAGGCATACATAATATGCACGAAAGTACAACGGCTGTTATCTTATCCCGTTATAACTTGCACTGGTTGAATATGGTAAGAGAATATTGACTATATTGACATTAGAAGGCCGTTACTGGTTGGCACACGTAAATAATTGTTGGAAACATCACTAGTACTACACTCCAGTCGATTAGAATATAACGCTGATTTTGTAATTACGTTTTGATAACAATAAGTGCGGAGTCTGTCACCGACTGCGTGTGATCGTCTACGATCGTTAGCCCTATATTACAGGGTCACGGGTTCGAGGCCTTACTGTGGCAGTCGCCAGATAATGGCCACAGGTCAGTATTTTTTCTCCATTCACTCTGGTTTTTCCTCTATCACCAAAAACATCGAACAGTCCTTAATTATCGTAACTGTTAATAAGACGTTAACACAAACAACGCAAGCCATACAAATAACAAAATAAATAATAAACTCTGCTACTCACCTATCTACCATATCATGCTTAAGCATTGACCCAAAACTATGAATCCGATGAGGATACTCATTTAACATAATGTCAACTACGTGGTATTAAAAATGGTACAATAGTTCTTGACAAAACAGAAGTATCAACATTGCGAAATAAAAATCGATTAAACTATGGCAAAGTATGAACAAAGTTAAGATTTGCATGGAGGCCCTTGAAGACGTGTCTATAAGCACATATTTTTAAATCATATTATTCCTCTCAATTCGTTCCTTTTGTCCTCATTCGGTCCACTCTGGTGATTTGTCTTCGCTTTCCGTTTTGACTTATCAGGAAAGATAGCAAAGTCCGACCAAATATTATACAGTCCTTACACATAGGTTAGTATAGTTTTAGCATCCATTTCTTGGTTAGTTATCTTATTTATGAAGAAAAAATAATTTCGGTAGCAACTTATGTTAAGGATTTTCTTAAAGTTCATTAACTATACTATATGCATTTATTCTATAATAACATGTTACGTGGTGGTGACTCGTAGAGAACATACTTTGTTGATTTCGAAGGGGCGGATGTTTTGGTTTCATATAACTTTTCTTGATAGAACTCTTACTATAATGTATAATGTCTATTTAAGCGTAGGGTATAAAGAAAATAGTCGTTGATTATTAAAGCAAGTATACCTATGTGAATTAAGCGGCAGTCCTATGCTTTCTTCTTCAAAAACCATTTACTGTAAAAATACCTTCGATACCACGGGATTAGATCAGATTTGCTATCGAAGTCCGTGACAAAATACGTCAAATCAACGGCTAAAGACTATACGAGGAATCGTATGTTTGACAGAGGATAAAGAAACGCAGGGTAAACATTTGAGATTATTTAATGTTATATATTTGAATGTTTTATACACGATTTGTATATAAGTATTAACAACAATCTTTAATAAACAAGTTACCAAAATGTCCTTATATTTTGACCCATAATTCACGAGTAAATGAAGCACATTAGACGGTACCCTCCAATATCCCAAAGTGAAATCGACTAACTCGTCAGTATCTCGTATGCCCCCCGCGCGCATCTGTTTCAGCCCTGATTATCTTGTACATTGAGTTCATCAGTGGATTTATCATTTTCATGGGAATATTGTTCCGCTCTTTCAACACGGCAGTCCTTAAGTTGTCGAGAGGAGCGGGGGCATTCTGATGCCCCCTTACCCTCCAGCCAAGTGGGTCCCACATATGTTCGATTGGGTACAAATCTGGACTGTTCGGAGGCCAGTCGAGTGGGTTAATGTTATGGTTTGCGAGAATGTCCTGACAAGCACAGTCCACTGCCTTATTGGAAATCGTCTGGAAGGAAGCCAAGCCAACGTATAGTGGTTTCAGTGGCAGTAACGTGGCGGTTACGTTGGTGGGTAAGACGAATAGCCTGTCTTGAAATCGCATCGTTACATGTACGTGCGAACGTCTTATCACGGTCAGTCGGCAACCATTCCGGCGTCTCTCAGACGGCGGACAACACGTTCTATAGTGGAAAATTTCACTATGTACTGCAGACCGAGCTGTTCAAATTCACAGTAAATAGCGGAAAGTGATGTACATCATTACTCTGCAAGTGGTTTTTTTTTTTTTTTTTCATTTTAACACTTTCACTATGTGACATGATACAGAACACTTTAGACACCGTTTAGATTCCACAGAGACCAAGATTATCGTCTTTCATATCGGTTTCATAAGTTTAGGCCAAGCCTTTTAATAAGTGTTGCATATTTTGTTGCCCTGTGTTTCTTTATCAATTCAGTATATGTATGACGAGCATTAACAACACAGTAAAGAGCACTTATGCATATTTGTCCATCCCTGACTGGTTTGTTTTAGCCGTTAGTGATTTCTATTTCAACCTCAAAGATGCAGACATGAAAGGTGTGCTTACATATGAATACAGTTTTTAACTTAATGGTGTTAGTATTTCAAATCTAATGACGTCATATACTATTTTGTGGTTTTCTTGGAATTATTCAAAAGATCAATTATCAACGTAAAATATTGACAAGAGGCCAATCTGAACACAAAGAAGATCAGTTCATACAACATGACAGTTACCGAATAACAAAATATATGTAACCGATGGAATTATTGAGCTGGAAGGATGTATTGCGAACATTTCATCATGCTATAAGTAATCCTTATATATCATTTTATACTGCGTAGCGTCAATATCCCGCAACCTGGTACACTTTTGACAGCATAAACTATGATATGAAGGGGACAAATCACCTGTCCACTGTACAAAGTTCAACTTTGTTTCTAGATAATCGCGCCAATCAGATAATCGATATCAATTATATGTGTTTGATCAAACATTGCTGCACAGACACAACTACACACCAGAAAAGCAGTGAGCACTTCGATCGTACCAACAAAAGGTATGTCTGACACCTTTTACCGATAATTTTTCTTTCTATATATAAACTTTATGTAAAACATCGTACTATATAGATGGATACATTAAAATTATGTAGTTGAGGATAAAACAAAATAAAACAAACCTTTATTATATCATATCCGTACCAACCTGAGAATTTGGAATCATCCCGAGGGCAGGAAGTTGCGACGGTTTATACCGGATGTGAAATTACGACATCTGTCCTATCTTCATAAAAATTTGATGATATAGAATATTACAAAGTTTTTACTTCTTTAACCAATTTGAGAATTTGGTATCAACCCGACGGCCGGAAGTTCCCCGTAGATTCTTTTCAACAATAGACAAAACCGAACAGGACATTGCTGACCAACTCGATCTACTCAATACTAACAGCCCTTCAGGCCCTGATACTTTCCCTTCCAAGTTCATAAAAAAAGGTTTCCCAGTCTCTTGTGAAACCTTTTTATTTTTATTATATATCAATGATATTGGTGAAGAATTCGCCTAAAACGTCAAACTATTTGGGGATGATACCTCCTTATGTGGTCTTATTGAGGGAGACAGGCAAGAATGTGATATTTTAAATGATGTTCTAAGGAAAATCTCAATCTGGGCTAAAAATCGGGTTATCATTTTTTATCCAGATTAAACTGTATCTCTGCTAGACCGAGACGGGTTGACTTTGAGACACTGCATCCTAACCTATATTTCGATGAACTACCGATTCTTAATGTTTCTAATCACAAACACCTAGGTTTGTTTTCAACAGCAACGCTAATTGGTCTGATTATTTATCTATAATAATCTAATGTTTTGTCATTACATCAATATGATGGTTGTAACTGTTTATTACTCTAAAGAGAGGGCGCTCATAGGCTTTGCCTGTTGCCTAATTCCTTTGTATTAAAGATCTGAACAATAAATATTCTGAAATGAAATCATCCACCTACTCTATCGTATCAATGGATACTTCAGCTGAAAGGGAAATGTAGCATCACTATCCCGCAATCTGGCACACTTTTGACAGCATCAACTATGATATGAAGGGGACGTATCACCTGTCCACTGTACAAAGTTCAACTTTGTTTCTAGATAATCTCGTCAATCAGATAATCGATATCAATTATATGTGTTTGATCAAACATTTCTACACAGACACAACTACACACCAGAAAAGCAGTGAGCACCTGGATCGTACCAACAAAAGGTATGTCTGACACCTTTTACCGATACTTTTGTTTCTATGTATTAACTTCATGTAAAACATCGTACTATATAGAAGGATACATTACAATTATGTAAAAAGCCTTATTATATTACATCCTGTACAAAATCTGAGAATTTGGTATTATCCCGAGGGCCAGAAGTTCCGAATGTTTATACTGGATGTGATATTACGACATCTGTCCTATCTTCATTTCAGTTTCATGATATAAAACAAAACAAAGCTTAAATTATATTACTTCCTAAACGAATCTGAGAATTTTGTATCATCCCAAGGGCCGGAAGTTCCGACGGTTTTTACCGGATGTGATTTGACGACATATGTCCTTTCTTCTCTTTATCACGTTTTCATAGATGGTTTATCGCAATGCTTCTGGTTCATAATTAACACTATCCTCGTATTGTCGGTTTGTCCTCCCAGAGGACTGCAAGTTTAAATTTGACCATATTCATTATCAATGACGTTGTAGAAAATGTGAAAAATCATACATGTAATGGATCATGAAATATTTGTGTGTCCCTGGTGAAGCTTTCGCGATTGCGCCATCTGTGCCTATAAATCACAGCGACGTTAACATTTGGATATCATGCCGTACATGGTTAAGCTACAAAACTGTTCCATTTTTTTGAATGAAAGCTTGAGATGCAATGGGTTTTTTCTCAACTTTTGATACAAAACAACTTTTGTTACTTAAGAAAACCTTCGATGCTGCGTAGATTGAGACTACCATGTAAGACAACAGAGATAAAATATTTTTTTAAAAAATGGAACATGTATAATTGAACTAGGAATATAGGATTTAATTTGAAATCGAATAGATCAATCATCTATAATTACATGATTACTAAATTATAGTAAAAATGGATTTGATCTACTTCTTCATTTGGAATGGTTGTGGCGATGACTCAATTGTTACGGCACGATTTCTCACCCCAACACGATTTCTCAACCGGGTGATAAATCGTGCAAAATTGCTGCGTTCGCGACACGATTTCTCACTCCTGCACGATTTCTCAGCACAACGTTTGTTGAGAAATGAAATTTATATCTTCCGTATACACTTCGATCAATTCTTTTACACATTATTTTGTATGCACGCATATTCTGGAATAAGCTATGATTCAACTTCTAGGATACCGGTACTTAACCTCAAGGTCACTAATTTGTATGAATTTTGGTGGAGAGTGGAGAATGATATGACTTAAACGAACACCTGTCCCAATATTGATAAGTTAAGGGACTTAGGCTGTGGATACTAAATTACTTAACTAGCCTTGTTTTCTTTAGAGAGCTTTCGTGTCAATTTTGTAGTTTTTTTCGCATCTTTTTGATGAAAATGAATGATTTTGAATACAGATGTATCACATATTTCTTTCGTTTTTACATCTGTAATGTGTGAAACAGGTCACGTCAATTTATTTCAATATACATAATTCATAACTCAATAGTCATTGTTAATAGTTATATATATTGCAATGTACTTATCACACGTTTCCGTTCAATGTGCAGCATTATACAGAAATGTACACGTGTAGGAGTAAATACATGAGTGCATAAAACTAATTATCACATGACATGATTGAAGTAATAGTTATCTATGGAGGACTGAAGACTCAGATAGAAAATAAACAGGACGTAAATAAGATAAGAAAAATAGGAAACCCCACTTCAGCAGAATCTAAAATCACATCCCCTAAAAGGAAACACCGAGTGTGTCTGATTCACTGCGTTATTTCAACCGGCACACTTGTATACTACATTGCAATGATATGACACCACGCATCTGACCGTTACCAATGACTTCGGATGTTTAAAATATATATGTAGTAAATTACATACAAATTAAATTTTCTTGTTTGTATTGTTTGGAAATATACAGATATTGCCTACATAATAAGTACATCGGACATTATGTGGTAGTTATATTTGGTGTAGTGGTCAACCTTTCCAATTTGACTTTTATATTTGATGTAGTGGTCAAACTTTCCATTGTGATGGCTAAATGTTGGTGTAGTGGTCACACGTTTTAATTTGATGGTTTCGTTTGGTCAAATGTTGACGCTTTCCAACGTGGGTGTTTCATTTGGTGATGTTTTAGCCCAGAATATTAGATTTGTATGTACTTTTACATATAATACTTTTCATCAATTTGCGATTTGTACTGTTCTGCCGACGATACCATGTTATTGAATGTTACGAAGTGTAAAACTTACTAGGAGGTTGAAATGGTCGGAAGGTAATGTTTTGGTGCCTCAGATGGTCAGTTTGAGACCTAGACAACGCACGAGATCATACATTATCTTCATTCAAAATTTGTATTTTTATCTTACGTATGTCAATGAGCGTTTGTGATGTATTATTTAAGGGTGCCTATTTCCAAATCCCTACTCGTGCATATTTGTTTAAATGAAAATGTATTTATTCCAATCAATGCTTCTAACGAATGTGTCATTGAATTGGGCAGACTTGTTCCACATGGTTACTTTTGATTGACATGACAAACGAAAGCAATGAAATTGGCATAGAATTGTTCTAGATTTCGCCATCATATCCTGTGGTATTATAACGCTGAAATATATTACTTATATTAGTCTGGTGGTTGCACAATCGTACGTGATGTTGGAATGTAATATCGGTAATTTCGTAACCATGAAATGCTATTTATATTGTGAAGGAGTGACATAAACATTTTTTATCGATGCTATATATTTCAATAATACATTTGGATACACGATAACTTGTGTATATTACATGTACAGGTATGTTGATCGAGTTGTCATAGAAATATCACTCTTTTCATCAATTTCTATTATACGGTATTGTTGATTTCTAAAATAAAATCTGCAGTCGAATGGAATGATGTATTACACTTTGTATGAAGACAACTTCAATTCAATGACTGATATTTTTATATTCCTCGGTATAAACATACCAGGCTCTTCTGATAATGGTTTTCATATGTTAGAGTTGTCCTAACTCCAGATACAGTTCTAGCTGAAATAATGTAATGGGTGTCCTGATGACTTCCTTGTTTGATATTCTGATTGAAACATTTTCACTTTGCTTGACATCGTCACTGCCCTACCCACATGGCAGGATTAACCGAGGTACACTGGTTTTGTTTAGGTTCACAATCAATATCATTTTTCTGGATGTCACTAAAGTTTCTGTTGCAGTCTATTAGTATTGGCTTTGAGTTTATATTTTGTCATAGAAGACCGCCGTTTCGGATTATTTTCGAAGACCAAATTGACATACCATCCTGTCTTTGTCCATCGACTTAAGTCACGATCCCCGATCCTTGGTCTTTTGGCGCCGTATAAGTAGGCGATTCCAATATATTCACCTTCCGTGACGTCATCATTTCGTTTGTTATTTCACGGACCAATAATCCGTTCACGATGATTCCCCACCCTCGCAATGGCACGGCCTTTCTCTGACGTAATCATTCCGTTTGTAATTTCGTCAGGATTATCAAACGTCAACGTATTGACTGTGTTTCCGGAAGTAGGCGGGTCCACACGTCATATTAATCTGACTCATAGGACTACGTGGCTCTCCTATGAGTCAAGTCTCCACGTCTCGGGAAGTAGGCGGATCCAATTCCCCTTCTGTGACGTCACGATCCTTCGATCCTTGGTCTTTTGGCGGCGTATAAGTAGTCGGGTCCAATTCACCTTCTATGACGTCATCATTCCGTTTGTAATTTCGTCAGGATTATCAAACGTCAACGTATTAACTGTATGACAGTCTTTGACTCATAGGACTACGTGGCTCTCCTATGACTCAAGTCTCCACGTCTCCGGAAGTAGGCGGATCCAATTCACCTTCTGTGACGTCACGATCCTACGATCCACGTTCTTTTGGCGCCGTATAAACAATCGCTCTATACTACTATTGTCTGGGGTTTTTTCATCCAGGGTGTTTGATCTTTTCGAATAAATTTTGTTTTAACAAAACTGTTTCTTTCCTTTTTAAAATCATCTTTTCTCTGTTAAGAAACTGCAATCCATACATCATTTAATTTGGAAGAAATGTTTGCTATATGAATTACAATAGCATCAATAGTGAAGCGATAACTCCTTACTGATTACACACGCATTCAGTGACGAACAAAAAAAGCGTGATGAATTTTCACTTTGCCTCGGATAAACAACGGATAAACGCTTAGCTCTGAGAATGTCCTGCAGGTACATATGTATTATGTATATTACTACGAATCCGAATTAAGCCTGGAAAATCTACTTATCAACGTAGAATGAGGAATATAAGCTATTGATTAGATGGGAATACCGAATTGATAACAACACGTAGTCAAATTTTATTTAAAGTGTTTTGTAAATAAAGGTACCGTTAGAAAAAAAACGTATTCCAAAAAATAAAGACTTTCTTCCTTTCATTCGACAGCTTACATATGTTGCTTGTTTCAATCCCTTGTTTTTCTGACGTCATCTCTCATTTTTGGAATAGAGCGAGCTTCTTTCAACTTGCCTAAGTGTAATAGATGAACTTACATGATATCAAATGACGAGATGTTCGATGTACAGCATACCTTATATTGATTGATTGATTGCTTCAGTTTTGAAATACGCAGCAGAAGTCTTCAAATATCTTCACATATTCAATTAGACTATGAAAAAAATATTGTTGCTCGATTACGTGGTATGTAAGAATCAATAATACGTCTGTCCAATGGCAAAGGTAACTTAAGTAACAAAGAACACGAACTTTTTACAAAACATGAGCTTACTAAAGCAGAAGTGAAATCAGTTGCTCTGGAAGGGTACATACATTTCATTTTTTATCATAAATCATAACAATATCTAGTTGTAACAGGGACCGTTACTTAAGGCGCCCATACTAACCATGTAGTCGCAAATGATGCTGCAAAAATTATCACAATGTCATAACACATCTGCATACAGAATCTGAACAAAATCGGTCAATATCTAATTGTCAACTAATCATGACCCGACCTAACACGGACATATTATAAAATGAAAAAAGAATTAACGAAAGCCTCTGAAGTGTTTTTAGTGTCATTGCTGATTTTAATACAAAATTTAAGGGATATAGGACACTGCATAATTGAGAATTTTCCAAAGTTAGGCTGCAACAGACATTTTGCGGTAGATGTTGACCTTGTGTTTGCCATCTTCAAGAACACCATCAAAATATTAATTTTACCAACCTATGTTACAGTTCATAAAACAGAACAGATTTCAATTTTCTTTTGGTGAGGTGTAGACATAAACCTTATCACAACAAAAACACCCATTAAAATTCAAATGAGGATTTTGTTCGTTTTTCGTAGGAGCATAAAACTGAAATTCTCAAAAAGTCAGATTTTTTCCTTAAAGCATGTTGTCAAACTAATAACATATTGAAGGATCATTTTTGATGCAACCAAAACTAAGGATCATATACTACAGTAAAAATGTAAAAATATCTTGCTATGGTCAGTTATCAGATATTAACAGACAAATCAACAGCCGGAAGCCATCTCAAGTAGTGTTATTTTCCAGACAAAAATGTGTTCATCTTAGAATAAATGAATCTGATAACTTTTGAAAACCAAATATATTTTGATTTTAAAAGGACTAGGTCATGAACTACCAGTGACAAATATATCAATCCAAAATATGTGGTTGAACATATTCAAAGAAGGGATCAAATGACCATATGGTCACAATTCATGGCTATGTGTATAGTCTATTCATTATGACTGAACTGGAACTTACAGAAAAGAAGGAAATATTTGTTACAGTTTAAATGGAATGAATATTTAACAAACAAAGAACATGTTTCGAAAAGATTTGTTGGTTTATTTCTTTTCAAGATGGCCACCAAAACATCCAAAATTTTCTTGCAATATGTGTTCGATTGCAGACTTGGTAAAGGAAGGAAGAAAAAACAAAGATGCTTTTGAGTTTGTTTTCAAACTGGTGATTCTAGATTCACAAGAAAACAACTTATTTCAAGATTTGTCGGAACATCTTAGCCCTTTGGTGCAACTGATTTGGATTTTAAAGATTTCTAAAATGGCCAATATAATAATGCATACTTGATGTATGAGCACACATTCCCATATTTCTTTTACCAACTGGGCATTGGCAGTAGTAATCTTTTATTGGATTATTATCATTTGGTGTCGTGCTGTACTGAATCTAGACATTATATTTAGTCTGGCTTTTGTGTCTGGAAAAAGTCTGGCAACATATGAGGTCTTGATAGTGCTGATTCACCCATATTTCATGAACTTTACGAATTCTAACTCTGATCATTTGGAGAGAGCTAGTTGTTTTCACCCTCTGAGCCAAACAGTTTGTTTCTGTAAGACGAATCTTCAATTGATGTGCGAGTTCTCTGTCTTTTCTGTCAGTGTCCGGTGATCTTTGATAAATTGGTCCCTGTATCTAATTGAGACATGTAGTCACAATCTTTAGCACTGCCATAAGTATATCAATGAAGCATTTTGATACTAATTGAGTTCAAAAAAACTATCTAATGCTTAGTACGGCAATGAAAAGACTCTCCAATCAATGGGGAGTTAGTAACTGTTCTGTCAATGTTAGCCTGTAGATCAGAGTGTTGACTCTGACCAGTCTTAAAATATGCGTGCATACTGATATCAATACCAGATACCTCTAACATTGGCAGGACATCTAAAAACTACGACCAACGACTACATTGTCGTCTTGCTCCAACCATGTGAGCTTGTCTATGATGTTTTTGTAATGCTTGCCTCATTTTGGCGTCCAGAGAATGGTCATGCTGTGTTCAAAATGTAGCTATCCGGTAAAGTTTTGCTCATGAATTAAAGATAATTATGCTCCATCGGGCCACCGTAAGACATTCTCTGAAGCTTATTGAGAGCGCTTTTTTAAATATAAATATATATGTACAAATAGTATGGCAGTCACTCTGTCTCGCAAGAATGTTTCTGAGAATACAGGTTTGTATGATCATATGTTCCCTACTCAAATGGTCAGGACGAAGGAAGACACACTGGAACTATAGATTTATGCAATGCTTGTACTACAGACTGAAAGGTTTTTGGAATACTAGGCAGAGAAATGCCAAGAGCGAAACACTTGATTACAAGAGATATCAGTTTTTATTTTCCCCCTGCGGGTAGGGCGTAAGAATTGTACCTGATGCCCCCAGTTGCATGATCGTAAGAGGCGACTTAATTTGGGACCTTATCTCTTCTCTCCTTTCTAAATAACTTTCCTCTTCCTAATCTCTCCCTTGACAATGCCTCACTTGTGGCCATTTGTTGAGCGTTCGCCCCTGTGAGGAAGGCTTTGGGTTCTGTCCCCTGGCCGAGACATACCAAAGTCTTTAGAAATGGTAGTTTCTACTCCTGCTTAACGCTCAGCAAATTAGGAGTTGGACGACTGGTTCGCCCGTTGTCAGTATAATGTGACCGGGTGGGGCGTCCTGCTGGATCTCTTCGGCAGTATGTTTCAGTGAGGTAGCACTATAAAATCGGCATCAGTTCCGCGGTATCACAAGGAGACCAACACGAACATATCGCAGCCTCCCAAAATATTCACACATACTCTACACGCATGCATCTTGCACACAGGGGAGGCCGTCCTTAAATGACCTTAGCTGTTAATAGGACGTTAAACGAAATACAACCAAACGAAACCAAACTTAACCCAAAACAGTAAAAGAGCATTTTGTGCAGTTTTGTTATATACTAAAGAAGAAAGAAATTGGGCAAATTACATATGGATTTTGAGAAACTGTTCTTTGACCAACCTGTTCTTGCTTTGCAGCCAGGGTCATCCAAAATACAAAAATTGAGAATAAAGGCTGATTGATTCTTTGACAAGATGTACGACACTTCACCAATTATTTCAGATGACCACCTTCATGATTGAGACTTCAAAGACTCTCTTCCTTTAAGGATAACCTGTGTACAATGGCTTAGGTCATTGCCAATAAGATAAAATTAATTAATATTGTTAAAACAAAGATAACTATTTATATGTGAACAGGATCCGTAAAACAGGTCCTTGATTGTTAAGAAAACAAAACTACTAGTGATTTCATCTTCAAAACGTTCTGTTTCAAATTCTCTTTAGTCCCTTTAAGTCAGTATATCCAAAAGCCATTATAGATTGATTATTTTTTTACATTTCTCGTACCTCTACATTTATGATATTTCGCGAAGATAGGATGGTGACCTTCACCAATACATTTACTCTTCATTATGAGATGAATTTTAACAACTGTGAGTATAAAATATCCCCTAAAAGCAATGTAAAAACGAAAGTCTGATGATAAAATGTATAAAAAAAAAAAAAAAAAAATGTATAAGAACAAATTCTAAAAAGTGGCAAGAAAATTACATTTGATTTCAAAATTGATTGTTAAATCACGCCAAGTGATGAAATAAATTGGAATTTGGAATTGTTTGTGACCTAATATGCACTGACAGATTTATTGTAGGCTTGCAACGAATTTAGTAACCAATTACATGTAATTAGGTGCATTACTTTTAAGTGGACGCTAGGGACGTGTCTTAGGCCCTCACCGTTTTGGGCACACTGGGTACTTTGTTGTGCGAAATGAATACATTTCACCACATTTTTTGGACTGAATTTTTGCAAACATATTTGAAACAATTGTATACAATAATAATAAGATTGAAAATCCTATATTTTACATTAAAATTTTCACAAAATGTTCGATTTAACTCACATTCTGGATGATAAACAAATTATTACAGCACTGCATGAGGGAAAACGTCCTTTACCAAGTAATACGATGCAAAAAATACGATTATTTTTCAGATAAATACTTTCAGGCTGATATTCCATTGTTCGACCCCATGCTGTAAGAAGGTTAATTAATCATCTTAATATTTAGAAGAGTGATTCAAAGTAATAACATTGGATGTATAAGGGATTGAAAAAAGTTAAAACAACAGCATAAATCTCGTAGCACTTCTAAAACAAAATTTATGAGGGGGCAGGCTCCTATGTAATTTTAACAAAACTGGAAATAGTCCCTTTATAAAAAGGCCATAATATACCACAATCGCCAAAAATCATGATACCGGATAATATGCCTACTCCTAACACGATTTCTCACCCGGGTGAGAAATCGTGTCGGGGTGAGAAATCGTTTTGCGAACGTCGCAATTTTAGCACGATTTCTCATCCTGGTGAAAAATTGTGTTGGGGTGAGAAATCGTGCCGTAACACCCAATTCGTAAATGACTAATCTGCTGAAAGTATTCATCGGTTTTGGCGATATGGCTTATGGAGGCAGTTGGGAAAAACTCATAAGGCCATAACGATGTCGACCAAAATATTTTACGGAAGACAACAACGGAAATAACGTAACAGTTACAAAAAAACACACTCACCTAAGTTCCTGCCTAAATTTTGTCATGGCATGAACCAGAGAACATGCTTTTTCTTTTTGTCCAGCCTATAACACTTTTTTTGGTTTTGGTCTTGAATTTTAAAGGTAATGACAACGCGATAACAATGTCTTAACCACGCGATAACAAAGAAGCGACAACGTTATAATAAAGCAATGACCACGCGATATTACGTTAATAACCACGCAATCACAAAGTAATGACCACGCGATAACAAAATATAGTCATGCGATAAAAAAAAAAGTAATGACCAACCGATATCACAGTGATAACCACGCGATAACAAAGTAATGACCACGCAATATCACAGTGATAACCACCCGATAACAAAATAATGACCACGCGATAACAAAATAATTACTTTACGATTACAAGGTAAAGACAACGCGATACTAAGGTAATGACCATGCGATTGCAAGTTAATGACCAAGCGATACAAAGGTCATTACCATACGAATTACAATTTGAAACATTAATGTGTTTAACCCCTCTTTTATAAACCAATCGATAGGACTAATAAGCAAAGCACATGCCAAAATATTAGTAGAAAATAGTTAACCAATATTTGATCATAAACAGGTTTTGGTTTCCCGACAACCATTGGCTTTAACTGGAATACTGTCACGTTCTACTTCGGCACATGGACTTATATATTGATATTCGATAGAAAAAATGATCTGTCAAGCTTCTTAAAATCACAGGCAGTGCATGAAAATCACATTTGATAAAAGAAATCAAACGCAATAATATAATTTAATTTCAATTTGTTTGGTACAGAGAAAACATCGAAGGAACAGAGAAAGGAACAGGAATTCAGAAAAAAAAGCGAAACATATCATGGAAAAAGCAAAACAGATCATGGAAAAGCCATGGATGCGTAATATCGACTGGAGTTCCTCCGTATGTACACAGGAGATGTTTGATAAATTTTGGAAATATACCGATTTACGTAACAAATGATGCCTGTAGGAATCACTTTGAAACGTGTAAAACATAAAACAAATCGATTTATTGAATAATCTGCCGCATTAGATATGACAATATCTTTGAGTACGAAGAATACGATCACATCAAGGATGTACTCTTTTTCTGAGGTTTATATCACGTTCAAATCTCATTGTTATCACGTTCAATAGGTTGTTATTAAATGCAAACAAATTCTGATCAATTTTAAAGGCTTCCGGAGCTACCGCTTTTCAAAATATCAACCAACTCTACGCCATTAGAATATCCCAAATTTAACATTAAATCGATCACTAAAAGTGACAGGTTGATGTTTACTGTTTACTCATTGGTCCAAAAATGCATATATCATGTACATGATCATAGAAAAGTTTCATACAAGAGTACATCCTTAATGTGAAATTATTGTTTTAGGTTTTCGTGTAGTTGGAGAGGTGGTCGCTTGCTTTGTTCTTTGTGATTTTCACTCGAGTGTTTTGATGTGTATAGTTAGTTTAACTGATATATTATGCATATAATTGTCAAATTAAAACAGGTGAATTACCCAAAATGATATTTCAGCTTAAAATTGGCATATTTTACTAGTACTTCTTTAAATCTTAAAATACATCAACTAAGCGGTTTTACAAATCCCCCCCCCCCCCCCCCCCCCCCCCCTCCCCATCCCCCATTTTTTGGCATACTAGGTACATGTTGTCATTAGTAAAGAGCAATGGTGTGTCTTTTCCGTTTTAATTTCAATCTATAAATGACTGACGTTTATTTTGATTATACTAATACGAGAAAACATCATTTATTATTTACATTAAACATACAGTTTGAGGAAGAGATAAAGGACAAAGTGGCCACCTATAAACCATTACCCGGCCTGGATCTCCAGCAGGCGAGGATCTTATTGGTCGGTCAGGTCGGAGCTGGGAAGTCCAGCTACTTCAACACCATCAACTCCATCTTTCGGGGACACATTAGCGCCCAGGCCAACGCTGGGAGCGCTGAACATAGTCTTACAACATCTGTGAGTATAACATGAAATAACAAAATGAAATATGTATAACATTCCTTGGCATCTGGTTATTCAGTGTCACATTTTTATAAAAAGAAATCAATGACTAGGCCTCATATTCTTGTGGGTTTTTTCCGTTATTTTGTGTTATGATACAAAAATAACATAATACAAAAAGAAGGTATTGTCCATTACATTTTAAAAAAACCATTATCAAGATCTCTAGCCTAAAACTGCATATATCATCTCTGGGCACAATGAAGCAAATACATGCATATTACCAGAACAAGGATTGATTCTTAGGGCCCACTAGGACTAAGTTCCTGGGTCAAAACATAGAAGCTGTTAAAATCCGCACCTTATAGTCGTATATGACATGAATAGGAATTATGAAATTAATGCACTCGTTCTAACGGCATTTGCAAATAGGCTGATTTCCTGGATACAGTTAGATCACCAACCTACAACCATATATAGAATTGTTGGGCATGGAGAAACGAATACACATATGTTACAATGATTGCACCTATGGTCATATCGATCCCCGGGAAAACGGTTGTGATCTCCAAGCTATAACCCTACAAATGATGGCAAGGCATGAAAAATGAACACATTCAGACTACATGTACTATGATATTAAGCTTACCTTATATACTGATCACAGCTAAGCTTGTCATTAAGCATCCTTGACCCTTGTGACCCAGTAGTCACTGAATAAATCTATAAAGATATGAAGCTTCACTGAGGGCTGAGAGACAAGTTTCAAAAGGGAGTCACTTTCAGGTTGTAGGCTTTAAAATTCTACTTATTGTGTGATTCGTCTCTTTATATTAGTTCTGCTGTCATCAAACCAACTGCAATAGGGATATTTAAAACATGCGGTATCTTTATAGATGTGGTCTCATAAGTCGGTTT
This sequence comes from Mizuhopecten yessoensis, assembly GCF_002113885.1. Classification (NCBI taxonomy): domain Eukaryota; kingdom Metazoa; phylum Mollusca; class Bivalvia; order Pectinida; family Pectinidae; genus Mizuhopecten; species Mizuhopecten yessoensis. Next base: position 226,821 of record NW_018408827.1, read on the forward strand.
GACGATTACTTCTGATGAGATATTTGCCATAATTGCTTAAAGATCTAGAATAGCAACTGGCAACCTGCACCTGGTTACCATTGTAATGGATCAAATGAAACTATATACTGTTTACGTGTGACGAAGAACTAGAAAATGTGAAACTAGGAACTAGCTAATGTGAAGCTATGAATTGGCTCGAAACAAATTATGAAGAGGCTTATATAAAAATATGTATTGGCCATAGGTGAAACTGAACTGGTTCACAAGACGTTTTTACAAGCTAACAAAAATGTGTATTTGCTCAAGTGAAAAATGAACGCAACACACACATGTGATTTCACCTTTAAAAGTTTGGTTATAATTACAGTATATCAACAAGGAACAGCACTGCATTATACAGCTGTTTCGTACTTCTATGACTTACCGGTGGTGCTAGGGGTCGAAACGTTGATTTCAAATTACATAAAGAGCCGTGCCACTTCTCAGAAAAAAACATTACTGTGGCAAACCTCGGGAACTAAGATATCCATCAGTACGGTCTATCATTAACTCACATTTAAATTACGAGTGTATACTACCTGACGTAAAATATATACATGTACTGGCTGATGTAAAACGTAATACTGACTTCTTCAGTGGCTTAAAAAACTGTACTTCAGTGGCTTGTAAACTATGTACGGCAGTGGCTTGTAAAACTATGTACTTCAATGGCTTGTAAAAATATGTACTTCAGTATCTTGTAAAAACATGTACTTCAGTATCTTGTAAATGTAAAACTATGTACTAGAGTTGTTTGTAAAACAATGTACTTCAGTGGCTTGTAAAACTATATAATTTAGTGGCTTGTAAAACTATGTACATCAGTGGATTGTAAAACTATGTACTTCAGTGGTTTGTTAAACTATGAACTTCAGTTGCTTCAAAAACTATGTACTTCAGTGGCTTGTAAAACTATGCATTTCAGTGGCTTATAAAACTATGTATTTACTCAAGTAAGACTACTATGGACTGGCTCAAGTGGATATATTCACTTGGTCATGTTCTCGCTGAGGTGTACTTTTCAATATTGAATCCTCTTTTTCTACTTCCCAGGGGATTTTGTGGAGCTCATTTATCAGTTAATTCAATATAATTTCGGTAACAACCTTTATTGTTGGTCTCTATTTTGCACCATTTAGTACAGGACATATCAAGTGAGAGACGGGTATGCTGGGAAATCTCTCAACTTCCGGTTATGCGACACACGTGGTATTGAAGAAGACCAAGGTCTTGATGATCACGAGCTTGGCTATTTACTTGAAGGCCATGTACCAGACAGGTACAAGGTGAGTTTGTATTTGTATTTTACAGACAAGAACCTGTTTTTTGTACCAGTGGAATAAGTCTACTGAATTTGAAAATTACCATATAATTCATCATGTTAGGATGTTATACTGCATTCAGGTTGTCAGTCTGTCCCACTGTCTATCTGTCTGTCCATCTGTGAATACAAGTTTTATTTTTAAGTATTGTTACTTACCTTCTGAGCCAATTTTTATTAAAACTTGTAAATGGTAGTTGTGTGCTTGTGGTTATTTGTATTTTAACTATTTTATTTAGACTTATGGTATGTTTCTGGCCTTTTGTATTTGGAGAGGGGCTTACAGTCCTCGTTTTCCTTTACATTTTATATTTTTTGATAGGAGTATAGCTACATGTGTACACTGTGGGCAGAGGGGCTCGATCTAACAGGAGTATACAATGCATAAAATAACAAGAGGCCCAATGGGCCTGAATCGCTCACCTGGTATTAATCTCACACTTGTAATCTTAAAAGTGGACTAAAGTACAGCTAAATAATAGATTTAAACATATGACACCTGTGACCTTGAATGTCGAACAAGGACATTAGGTTGAACAGAGTTTATAGTCTTCCAACCCAGCATGCTTCTAGCAAAATATCATTACCCTGGACATTTGGTCATACAGAACAAATCATTTAAAGATTTAAACATATATTGACCACTGTGACCTTGAATATGGGCGAAGGTCCTTCATCCCAGCATGTTAATGGCCAAATATCATCACCTTGGCCTTTTGCTTATGGAGAAGAAGTTGTTTAAAAGTTTTAAACATGTTTGACCCCTGTGACCTTGAATATATGTCAAGGTCATTCATTTGAACAAACTTGGTAGCCCTTCATCCCAGCAGGTTACTGACCAACAAGCATCGTCCTAGGCCTCTTGGTTATTCAGAAGAAGTTGTTCGAAGGTTTTAAACATGTTTGACCCCTGTGACCTTGAATATAAGTAAAGGTCATTCATTTGAACAAACTTACTAGCCATTCATCACAGCATGCTACTTGCCAAAAAGCATCTTCCTAGGCCTTTTGGTTATTCAAAAGAAGTTGTTTTAAAGGTTTTTAACATATTCGACCATTGTGACCTTAAATATGAGTCAAGGTCATTCATTTGAACAAATTTGGTAACCCTTCATCCCAGCATGTTAATGGCCATATATCATCAACCTAGGCCTCTTGGCTATTCAGAAGAAGTCGTTAAAATATGTTCGGGCAGGTGAGCTAAAATCTCTCACTACGGTTGATATATTTTAATATAAGAAATTAAAAAAAACTTGGGGGTCATGAAGGCTCTTAGGTCTTGTTTAGAGATGAATGCAGGGGAGCTGTCGTATAAAGGGTTGGCGGTGTTATTCACTATGACTAGTTTGTGTTGTTACAATACACATCATTTTAAGTTCGACCATGCAATGTTAAATGAAAAGTACACATATAGGCCTAAAATGTCTCTTAGAAGCATTGTAATTGATATTTTACATTTGTTGTTTAATATTTCATATAAATACTATTCACTATGTACATATTTGTATCTCAACCAGTTTAACCCTGCTGTTCCACTATCACCCGAGGCAATTGGGTTTGTGAAGAACCCCAAATTGTCCGATAGAATCCAATGTGTGGTATTTGTCCTTGATGGTAGTGCTGTGGATGTTATCCCCGCGAAAGTGATGGAGCGAATAAAGGCCATGCAAATACGAATGAATCAAAGAGGTAAGTTTACAGAATGGATATGATTTGTCTCAACTTAATTCCCAAAAAGTGATAATTTATTGGTTTTCTTGTATAACTGATAAATTTATATGCATAAATACATTTATATAATTTTCAGATTTAGCCAGAAACGCAGGTAGCACATATATTTGAAAATGAAATAAAGGTTAATGATAAATGTGTCATTCGCAAGGGCATTTAAACTTATCATGGAGTTGCCACCGTCTCGCGCAAACTTCTTCCAAATCTGTAAGAGGCATAGGTTCATTATATTGGTCTGTAATATACTGGATGCACTTTTGGACATTGCTTGAAGAATAGCTAGACAAAATAAACAAAATGATAGTCATATGATATTGGGTAAGAAGGAAGAGGAGTAGCCGAGGCATACATGTACATTACATAAATAGAAAACTTATAAAAAAAAAGTAATATTAATTTGGCACTAAAATAGTGTAAACTTAGCTACTAAGGGTATGTTGTCATTGCCTCGTTGCGACAGCACGGATCTGGTTCTGACTTTATAGAGTTATCTCACTGACATACTATGCCAAATGTACCCGACAAAGGGTAAACCAGTTGTTGCCATTTCCCTAATTACCAAAAATTAAGCAGGAAATAAAAAAAACTACCATTGCAATATCTTTATTGTACAGTCATTTTAACTAATCTATTGAAACTTGTTCTTTACAGGGATTCCCCAGGTTGTGCTTCTGACGAAAATCGACAGAATATGTGAGGAGATCTCAAATGACATCAGCAAAGTGTTTTTCAGTCCAAGGATGAAAGATTGTGTGGACAGGGTTTCTATGGTCATGGGGCTGCCACGATCACACATACTTCCTGTCAAAAACTACGAAAGTGAGGTAGAGCTTGATCAGAACATTAACATCCTGTCACTTCTCAGCCTGAGACGAATTCTAAATTTCGCTGACGACTACCTGTACAACACACTGGATGAAATAGAGCTTGACAAGGTGCAACACATTAAAATCCGTGAACGAAACTGATATTATGATATAGCTGAGTAAAACCTTTTTATTGAAATTAAGGTGTATAGGAGTGAGAAAAAGACATTTCAATCAGTATTGCTTTCAAAGCATGAGCTCATGTAGGACAAATGAATAGGATTTATTTGTGCGCAATGTTGAAGATGCATTACATTTAATCTAGCTTGAAAAAGACATTTGTACATTCACATTCCTCCGTAACACAACAAAAGCACGTTAATAATACCACTTTCCTGGCTAAATATGAAATCAGAGCGAGATTCAAATCGGGCAAGTTTTGTTGCAGCTTATCAATTATAAGTTCGAACCGCTGAAGACTTCATTCCTTCTTTTGTCGATTCCATGTGGTGATGATTTGGTCATTGGAGGACCATCATACAGCGATGTATTGTAAGCTGATATTTATATACAGCAATTGAAATAAGATACAAAAACATATTGTAAATGTCGTATTCAATTTTATTTTACTATTTTTTGCCAAATGTGAAAGCATGTATCCAAACGCACAAACAATGTTAATAAAACATACATGATTTGGCATTTTCATTGAGTTCAACTTAAGCAAATAATGACATATTGTTCTCATTGCTGACTTGTGATCACTACACAATTAAAGCCGAAAGGATAAAATAATTTCAAATAAGACACTTTTTATGATTTGTTTTGAGTCATGTTTTATATGTATACTATTAAGCTAGTTGTATTTGTAAATTCATGAAATGAAATGAAATATTTCGTTGCATCAGTTGATATTCCGTCTTTGATATACGGAGTTAATGGTATCAGTAATACATTTCTTATAGGTATATATAAACATATCTCACGCATACTTTAAGTCGTGTCAGCTATATATGAAATAGTAAATATAAAAACCTTCTAAATATGTTGAATATTTCACAAGACAATTTGGTCAGACTCGACCCAAACGATCGATTTTTCTGTCCCCTACATGTTGTGTTAACCTATACATTTATCAGTTTTATAATTAATTAAGTTTTACGTTTTGTATTCATCTTTCCTGTAATCCAATTTGCTAAAAACAATGTATCTTAGTAGTTTTTATCCCCTCGCAACGAAAGTTCGAGGGATATAAGATTCAGCCTGTACGTATGTTACACTCTTTGCCATCACTCTAGCGACTTTATTTCTCAACCATTTGTCAAGTGTTTGGTGTGGCAATGTCTTGTACAAGTTTGCGTGTCAGGTTTCTACGTTGAAGGTCAAGATTACTGTTTCTATTTTTAGAAAAACAATTAGCATTGCTCTAGCGACTTCAATTTCATGAAATACCATACAGAGGTTTGGTATGGCAATGCCTTGAACAAGTTCGCGTTTCGGATTTCTACGTTGAAGGTCAAGATCACTTTTACTATTTTTAGAAATAAAATTGTCATCGCTCTGGTAATACATTCCCCAACGGAATTTCATGAAACTCCATACAAGTGTTAGGTATGGTAATGCCTTGAACAAGTTCGCGTTTCGGGTTTCTACGTTGAAGGTCAAGATCACTTTCACTACTTTTTAAAAGTATTTCATTATTCCTCAACGGAATTTCATGAAATTCGACACAAGTGTTTGCAATGACCATGCCTTCTACTATTTCGTTCAGGAATAAATTTGAGTGCCTTATTACGTCAAAAACAGAAAAAGATATTCTTATGCAATCAAAATACAAACTGCACAATAAAATCTATTATCAATCGATGAATGATTTTTCTATTCATTTCCTCATACATGTCACACACTGTGTAAATTCGAAGGGATTTGTAACACTTATTTTGAAGCTAGGTAATCTTGAACTTCTGGGTGGCACATAACGACACATGAAAAGCGTTCACACACCCGTGTCCATGTAAATGATATACCTGCTATACGATTTTATTTATGATAGCGGGCTACACCCACATATCGGTATAAACACAAATAAACCGGCTAACGGATATGTCATTCAATTAAAAAATGTCCTCGTTAGCACTTGAAGACGTAAAAAACATTGACTCTTAGTTTTGAGTCGATAGCGGTTTGAGTTAACAGAGAAGTTAAAAGGGAAGTGTAAACACCACATAAGTAACACAGTTAATGACGTCACATGCATTCCGCCTACACATCTGTGCACATGACATAATATACTTGTTATACATGATTATAGATAACACCGGCCTACACCCATATTCCGAGCTAAATGTAATGGACCGGTTCCCAGAAGTGTGTAATCCAAGTTAAATGTCCTAAATAACACTAAAAGACGAAAACAAATGATCTTAGATAGTTTTAGCTGAAAGGATTTTGCATTAAATCTGTCCTTGTATGATTCCTTATGTGTGGGTGTAAAAGTTTTTTTTCGATCAAACCATTGTTTAGCTAATCATGAGTTATTTCCCCTTAGAGTAGAAATAAGAACACCAAAGATCTATTACAGAAAATACTACAGATGTAATTCGTAACTTTAGATGTTATTTATGTGCCTTGTAGATAAAATATATCGAATTATATAAAATTTATCAGTACAACCATCGAAATACCTTTGTTGTACTTTCATTTCTGTTAAGAAAACCGGAAGTAACAGAAAATATAAGTCAGATTGAGCGCATCATCAGTACAGAAATCTACATGGAAGTAAGTATATCTTTAGCTTTGATTTCGATGGTTAATTATACTCTCCTGTATTTACGCATCATCAGTACAGAAATCTACACGGAAGTAAGTATATTTTTTACTTTGATTTCGATGGTTAATTGTACTTCTCTGTATTTATGTATTGATAGGTTACAAAACTTTATAATATAAACAAAATGTTTAGTTCTTCAGAAATAATACTGACTATCCAGGCAGACATAATTTGGCCTCAAATTGATAAATATTAAGAATGTACACAGATCCCTCAAATGTCAGACTCAAGGCAGGGTAAGTCGTTTCGAGATTGACCGGTGTGCACCTGGCAAAGTAATCGAAGTAGCGAACCTTATCGAAATTGGTTGTTGAGACCTGTGTGTTGAATGTTTTAATGACAATTAAAAATCAAGGGGTGTGATTTATTGAAGTCAGGTACCAATTATAATTGAACAATATCTTCCACAACTGTTGTATTAAATATAGCTACATAACATGTGATATATGGGGTTCAAACATGTGCGAAATGGATGTTATATACAGTGAAAGAGAAAAGAAACCATCGTGGCAAATATCAGCATCCAAATGCCAATACTGAAGTTTTAAAAAAAACTTCGACGTAAAGTTCAAAATGTTAAATTATCTTAAGCACTAGCTGTCACATTTCTTTTTACTTAAAATTCTTTTTCCTAAAATCACTGTTTATTCACTTTGTCGCTGAACCAATTTGAAGGACATTGTCTGCTGAGAATAGGTATTCACTTGATTACCCATAAAGCTTCGGGTGGTCAATTGATATAGATATCCTACAAAGTGATTTGTTCCATAGGAGAAATCTCTACAAGACAAAACACCAACATAACAACACACTCATCAAGACGTATATGCAGACTTTGAATTATACCATTGATATAGGATTATTACAATAGATATAATAAATAGTATCTGAAGTTTGTATAAATACGTTACATATATACGCCTAGCTTGTAACTTTGTTAAGGATGTGCATGCATATAATGCAAGGAACGACTGATTCAGGTTGAATATTAAAAAGCCTTACAGTGGAGTGCTTATGTTACGCGTATGTTGATTGGTGTATAGAAGCAACAGTATCATTATGTAGACCCGCGGTATTTGGCCATTGTATGGTGTACGGCTGGGTGCAGGTATTGATAGTTGGTCATGTCCAATATCTACACACTTTCAGGCTGATCGACAGATATTCATGAAACGTGACACAGACAACACAAGGACAGTACACTTAATGTCATCACATGAAAAGCGCTCACACACCTGTGTCCATGTAAATGATATACCTGCTATACGAGTTTATTTAAAACACCGGGCTGCACCCACATATCGGGACAAACATAAACAACCCGGTCATCCATTTATGTTATTTATTTTTAAAACATGTCCTGGTTAGCACTTAAAGCCGCAGAAAAAATATTGACTCTCAGTTTTTAGTCGATAGGGGTTTGAGTTACCAGAGAAATTAAAAAAGAAAATAAGAAAGATTTGTTACTGATGTAATTCTTCACTTTAGGTAGTGTTGTTGTCCGTTGCAGATAAAATATTGAAGTTCATAATATTTCTCAGTACAGCTACAGTATGGAAATCTGTATTTTACTTTCCATTTGATTAAACGGAAACAGAAAGTAACAGGGAAAGAAAGTCAGACTGAGAAAATTAACTGAATACAAGACTACACTGAAGTAGTTATATCTTTAACATTGATTTCATGATGATTTTATCATTCCTTTATTAATATATGGCTATGGTACCTGGTTTTATCAGATATACAGTTCCTCAGAAATCCTGCATTCCTAACACTTCTTCAAATTTAAAAAATGCGATGAATTCATAAAATAACATTAAAATCTCAAATCAACATAAACTCCAAGTAGAGTACTTCCATCCAAGGTGAAAAGTACGACCAGGTGCAGCAATCGAAGTAGCCAACCTTATGAAAATTGGTTGTTGGAACGTGTGTGTAAATATAGTAATGATACATAAATGAGTTATGGGTGTGACGCATTGTAATAAAACACGCAATAAACAGTATAAAGTAGGGTTCTAATTATTGTTGAAGCATATCTTTCACAATTATTGTAATAGATAGATCAAACAGTACACAAAGATAGTATAAACACATTTCAGTAACGCGAATCTCATTACTAGATTTATGAATTTTATAATTCATATCAGAAATAGCTGATTCAGAGTGAACAATATAAATCCTCACAGATTATCAAGATACCCGTGGTATATGACCATGTGTATTTGTATAGAGTAGTGTCTTAAGTTCATCTTTGGAGGTGGGAAATGGTGGCTAGTCCTTAGCCCGGTGTCCAATACCTACATGTACCCATATTTAAGAGAACAAACAGGTTTATGAATACAAGTAAAACACTACATATGAAACACAGTTAATGATGTCGCATACATCCTGCTTACACATATGTGCACTTGAACATAATATGCCTGTTACACCTGTTTTTAAATACCACCAGGCTATACACAAACGCAATCGACTGACTAAAAGAACTGTGCAGTTCAAGTAAAATGTCCTAAATAACATTAAAAGACGAAAACAAATGATATTTAGATGGTTTAGCTGAAAGGATTTTGTTTTAAATCAGTCCTTGTATGATACCTTATGTGTGTTTGTAAAAGTCTACTCAACCAAACTATTGTTAAGCTAATCATGAGTTATTTCCCTTACAGTAAAAAAAAAGGAGAACATAAATGATATATTACAGAATATATTACAGACGTAATTCTTTACCTCAGGTTTTGTTTACGTGCCTTGTAGATAAAATATATAGAAGTATATGAAATTTACCAGTAACACTATCAAAATACCTTTGTTGTACTTTCATTTCTTTTAATAGAGAACCGGTAGTAACAAAAAATATAAGGCAGATTGAACGAATCAGTAAGTATATCTTAGACATTGATTTCATGGTGAATTTAACATTCCTTTATATATATATTGCTTTGGAACGATATGCAGTTCCTTAGGTCCTGCATTTTAACTCTTCTTCAAATTTTAAAACTGCGAGGAATTAATAAAAAAAAAAACACATATACCTCATATCAACATCATCTCCAAGCAGAGTACTTCTATCCAATATTGACTTGTATGTACCAGACGCATGATTAGAAGTAGCAAACCTTATTTAAAATTGGTTGTTGCACTGTGTGTGCAGATCATTTTAACGGCTAATAAATGACTTAGGGGTGTGACGCATTGTTATAAAAAGTACGCAAGAAACAATCCAAAATCGGTTACCCATTCACAGAAAGTAACGGTATAAATACTACAATAAATGGATCAAATATTACATGAAGATGGTATAAACACGTTACATCAACGCAAGGCTCGTTACGAGATTTAAAAATGATATATACATTATTTGTACCAGGAATAGCTGATTCAGGGTGAACGATATACAATGTACATCCTCACAGATTATAATGTAGACCCGCGGTATATGACCATGGGTTTTTGTATAGAGTAGTGTTTTAAGTTCATCTTTGGAGGCGGAAATGGTAGCTAGTCCTTTGCTCGGCGTCTTGTCCAATGTACAAATATTTAAGTGAACCAATAGGTATATGAGTCCCAGTATACACAACACAGTTTATGACGTCACATGCGTGCTGCTTACACATCTGTGCGCATGCTCTCTATATGCCTGTTATACATGTTTATAAATACCACCGGGCTATACCCATGTACCGGCCTAAATGCAGTGGATCGGTTACAAGAAGTGTGTAATTCAAGTAAAAGTCCTCTATATAACACTAAAAGACGAAAACAAATCATATTTGGAAGGTTTTAGCTGAAAGGATTTTGCGTTAAATAAGTCTTTGTATGACACATTATCTAAGTGTGTAAAGTTTTGTAGATCAAACCATCGTTAAGCTAATCATGAGTTATTTCCCCTTTCCGAGATTGACCGGTATGCACTAGGGGCAACATTCGAAGAAGCGAACCTTGCCAAAATGTATTGGGGAAACCTGTGTGTTGAAGGCTTTAATGACAATTAAAAATTATCTTGTTATCATTGTGTTAAATATAGCTATGTAACACATAATATATGGGTTCAACATGTGTGCAATGAATATTATGTAGAGTGAAGAGAAAAGAAACCATCATGCCAAATATCAGCATCCCAATACCAATAGTGAAGTTTCATTATTGAATTTCTGAAATACTTTGGCAAAAAATTCAAAATGATACATCATTTTAAGCACTAGTATCACCCTTTTTGACTCCAATTGTTTTTTTCTTAAGATGACTGTTTATTCACTGTGACGCTAAACCAATTAGATATCGTACAAAGTGATTTATTTCATAGGAGAAAACTCTACAACACAAAACAATAGCATAACAACACACTCATCAAGACATATATGCACCCTTTGAAATGAACCATAGGATTATTACAATAGGTATATTAAATAGTACCTATAATTTGTATAAATACGTTACAAATATTCATGTACGCATAGCTTGTTACTTTTTTAAATATGTATATATTTATGCATGGTACGACTGATTCAGTGCGACTATTAAAAAGCCTAATAGTGGATTTTCTTATTTACGTACATGTCGATTGATATATGGGAGCAACAGTAGTATAGTGTAGACCCGTGGTATATGGCCATTGTATAGAGCACGGTTAGGTGCATGTATTGGTAGTTTGTCGTCTGTCCTATGTCTTGTGAAATACATAAATATGTATCTCCAGGCTAATCGACTGGTAATACGGTACAGTTGTCAAACGCTTACGAAACCGTACACACATATACTTGGTTAGATATAAAGAACAATAACAATTCGTTGTTCGAAGGTCAACCATTGCTTGTTATTCATGCACCTCTGGTGTTCAAAATAATACACAGAGGTCACGTCCCCTGTAAGTAACTCAGATAGTTTCTTGAGTCGCAATTACCGTACGTTTTCAAAAAATCTTTAGCACAAAATATGGCGTTTAATTCAGATGTCACCAAAAAGGCAATCCATCAGACACAAAGCTTCTTTTATTTCAAGCATTTTGTCAGAATGTGATATGTACTGCCTTCTAATATACCACCCATATGAGCTACTTAGATACAGTATAACGACCATCGTTCTTCATTAATGATTTATAGCAGCAATTTGATGCTGCAACGAAATGCCTGCCTAGCCGTGGGTCCTCTTTGATGGCAAGTTTACCATTCCTGAATTTATTCAACTACATGTACCTGTAAACAGTTCTCAATAGGACGGTAAATGTGCTTTTTATGCTGCACAACACCGCATGTATCTGTTTGGCGGTATTTGAAAAGCACACCGTGCTTTCATGTATGAGCATATTTCTTGAGTCTCAATTTTCATTGTAGCATAAAAAAAGTATACATACGTCACAAGTTCATGTACTCTTCAACAATAAATAATCTATTCAGTTCTCGTCGGATGATATCGAAATGCACCTTATATTGTTCTTTAAATGTTCATGCAGTCTACCAATGAGCTAAATGTTTTAGTGTACGTCCTTACGGTATCTATGTAGTAACAGCATGTATTTAATAATCCTGGTATTACCACATATTAAAGCTCCAGTCTCCCGTGTGTGTTTGTGCTTGTGGTATGTTCAGCTTCTCTTATTATGACAATACAGTACAAAATCATGTCAGCTTAGATGTCAAAATGTCGCAGTTGAATACTAAGATTATGAAAATGTTAAATGAGTGCGAGTCGACGGGGACATTCGTTTCGTGTTTTTGTTGTATATACTGTACTTTTTGCAGTTAACACAATGGCAACGAAGCTAACACAAACTCACAGAGATCAACATTCCAAATGGATTGACCTGTCAACAAGACACAAGTTTACCTTACTGTACAAGATCAGCCGTGATGGATGTAATCCTGAAATCTTCCATCGTTACTGTGACAACAGGGGGCCGACAGTCACCATCCTGTACAATACCGACAAGTCGGTATACGGGGGGTACACAGCTTTCGACTGGAAATCAGATACTGAATATGAGGCCGATGCTCAAGCATTCTTGTTTACACTAGAGCACAATGGTACAGCCCAGGCAATGAAGTTTCCCCACAAAACAGACGGAACAAATGCGATATATGGAAAGAGCAGTTATGGGCCAACATTTGGAGATGGGCATGACTTGTGTTGTTTCACTGCAACTATAAATAAATCCGGAAATATTTTCCCATTGGATGGTAAGGTCGAATCAAGCAAGAGTTATGACATGAAAGGACAAGACTTTAAGTCATTTCAATGTCCTGGAGTTGAAGGTTTACAGTGTTCAAGGTAGGTATATGAAACTCAGGGGGATATTTTCAAATTATAATATTACAATTACTAAAATTGATAATAAATTCAAAAGAATGTTGTCTATGTTATAACTTTATTAATTTAATTGGCGTGGCATTCAAATACTTACATGAGTACCCAACGGGCGAAACAATACACGTAAACCACATGCCATAAAGTACCCATTTCAAATGCAGTGTTTATTTCCTCACTTAAAAATCACTATACTTACGAATTCTTTATGATTTCCCGGCATTTTTAAAACAGTTAATTAGTGCTACTCAAAGACAGGTTCAAGAAGTTATTAATATGTTAAGATTTACCACCGATTCTTGTAAGAAATATATTAGTTTTGGATATCGAAATGTAACTAAAATATTTTTTGCTATATCTCTCAAGAAAGTGAAATATTTCTAAATGTGATGCAATGGAAAACATACTTTACCTCAATAGCTTATATTATCAGAAAATAATTTGCTTGAACTCTGTAAAATATACATACATATGTATAAATAATGTTTTGTGTTACTTTCCTCATATATTGTTTTTACTGCCGTGAACATATTTTTTTTAAATCGAATAAGGGGTCGAAATTCTGTATAAAATGGGCACAACATACTTAAGCACACGATCTTCTGCTTTTCAAGAAACATATATGAATTTCAAGTTTAAATATATGCGAGGGAGAAATGATGTTAAGGTGCAAACATACTAAAGGACCGGTCACACTGTCACGAGTTTTACCCACGGTTTGTGGTAATATAACTCGCCACAACTCTTTCAGTGTCTGTAAGGACTCGAACACATCTGTGCATGTCGAAGAGATGTCTATTCATGTCGCTAGTTATCGGCAAACATCGGCGAGAATTTGAACGGTTTTAAATTGTCATTCAAGTTTTAATCTCGTACATGGGTGATGGTGGACACCTGTCGACACGTAAAAAGTCGTTCGACTAGTTTTGCATGCAACATGCAACGAGTTTGCACGACTTCTTTCAACATATGTATGAATTTTACGTGTTCTGCGAAAAAATTCTTCGACATTGCTACGAATTCTTGCGAGTTTTGGTGATTCTTATAAGGGGTGTACATTTATTGTATCACCGTCAGTTCTCCTGCAGACTCCGATTACTCCTCGTCACTTTCTCAGTCATGCGCCCAAAGAAAAAAAGTGCTAGCAACAAAGTCTGTGAAGGAATGTATGAATATACACCCAAGTTGCCAAAGATCGTCATTTGTCGTACATTTTGTCGTAGCTCACTCGTCACAACTCATCCAAAATTCTCACAAACGTTGCCAAAACTCGACTTGATACTCATAATTTCGAACATTCTCGTGCAAAGGTCTTCGGTTGTTGAGAAAATGTTGTACGGATGTTGCCCAAACTCTTGTTAAAAAAATTATCTTACTACTCTCAGTGTCGGGGATAACTTGAGCAGGAATTGAACTGATGTCCCATTCATTAAAAGCTATCGCAAATTCTTGGAAATTGCGTCGGGTTGTAACTCGCCAGCACTCGTGGTAACTCGTAGCCCAAAAACGTGACAGTTATTCAGGGTCTGAAATTTAAAAACGAAAAAGGCCTAACCCTGTATACAGTGGGTAAAGAGCAAAATACCTTTTGTGGTATTTTAGCATCCCAACTTACATACCGATTGTAAGTTTGATGAATGAAAGTGATATAACAAGAACGTTTCGTTCCAAAAGATCTTTGGTTTAAAAAAAAGTATGATACCTTAACATGCACTTAAAATTCTGAAAAGCTGACTAGTTCGTGCCATCTTGTATAATTAAAATCTGTATCAAGTTCCATGCTCAAGTTATATTCCTAAAGATATATAATCCATCCGATGAGGAAGGTTGGGAACACTGGGTTAAAACTATTGATCTAAATTTCAGTCATAATTTTTTTTATGGATCTTTAAATATCCTAATTTGCTGTTTACGACAGGAAAAAAACTGACGCATATCAAAATCTGCTTCAAATGTGTTTTATATGTGATATTCAATATGAAATAGTTGGTAAGATACCTTTGAGATATTGTCTGTAAAAGAAATGAATTAAACTAACAGCAAATGTTTCAAACGATAATCGTTAATGGGTATTCAATTAAGGCTACATCTAATACGATGAGGGAAAATTAACTTAATATTACGACAATACGCAGTAACTGTAAGTTTGTTATGGTTATAACTATTTTACTTCATCTTTGAATCGTTTTTCTCTGAAGGACATCTGGAGGTGCACTAGCAAACTTTTTTCAAAACAAATAGATACTGTTTTTGTTTTGCGCTACAATTAGAACTCTACTTATTATGTTTCTTCAAACAAACCCTGGGCGTCTCACCCGCATTTCCTTCAGATTAGACATGCCGTTATAAACATGTTGTGTAATTTGAATTTGCTATATAGTTTTCAACTCGCGGTCAGTGAACAGAACAACATTTTAGAAGAGACCAAACACTTTCGAAATAAAGCCAGTATACCGTATATATGCATAGATCACAAGACAACATAAAGCAAATACATATCTTAAATTCCATTTAAGGTCTTAATAATGTCTCAAAATGTACCTAAGAAACGACCAGAGTAAGACCTTAAATTTCTATCTTGTTTTTCTAAATAGTAATATTTCATCCTGCATGTTCATGTCAAATTTATGAGTGAAATATACAGTAGTTAAACTTAAACAACTTTTATTACCAAGAGCCATAACATATTTACTTATGATAAACGGGATCCAATGAAATGAGGGTTGTAATGTACTCATAATGTGTATGGGTTTTTTCAACCCGGTGTTACTTGTTAAGAGAAAACCTTGGACGAAAAGGGGCAGGAGGAGGCTCAGAGAAAAGCTAAACAGCTACTGGAAAAGCCATGAATACCGCGTGTCGACTGGAGTTCTATCGTATGTAAATTGAAGACGTATGCTTTTAATAGTGAAAATCATATATACTGTTTATGCCAAACAGTTGTATTCGCAACAAACGCTCACTTCAAATTGAAGCCATCGTTTCCAAAGCTCTATTTCGTTAGTTGTATTAGATAGCTGATTGGGTTTTTTTTATTTTCACCATTATTTTTCATCTCATTGTCCATTCATATTTCATAATTTAAGAAAAAACATATATGTAAATTTACAAAATTGAGAGGAAATGCAGCTTGAATTTGCTATAAGTTAATATCATGTATGTGACTAACTTAAGGAATATTCAAAACGTTGGTATGTTTTTTTGTTTGTTCGGGTTGACCAAGATCTGGAATATATTCATCTATCCAGAGCGATGGTTCTATTTCCAAAATAAATACAAATTATTGGCTTTTATTACTTTGTAATCATGCATTATATGCGAATGTTGGCGAAAGACAATGATTTAAAATGATTTGCTCAATTCTACATAAAAACAGTTGGAAGAGTCGAAAAAGCAAAAAGTGACGACATATGAACCATTACCCGGACTGGATCTGTAGCAGGCGAGGATCCTGTTGGTCGGTCAGGTCGGAGCTGGGAAGTCCAGCTACTTCAACACCATCAACTCTATCTTCCGAGGACACGTAAGTGTCCAAGTCAACGCCGGAAGTGCCGAAAAGAGCTTGACAACTTCCGTGAGTACAGTTTTTGCATGAAGCCATAGACAGTATTCATTAGATATTTCATTTTGTATTCGTGTTTGTCATGAAATTTTGTTCCGCAATTTGATCGTTATTATTTTTATTGTGCCACAGTACCGAATGTATCAAGTAAGGGACGGATATGCAGGTAAACCCCTCAACTTTCGCTTATGCGATAACCGTGGTTTAGAAGAGGATCACGGTCTTACTCACATAGAGGTCGGATATCTACTTGACGGTCACGTGCCTGAAAAACACAAGGTGGGTAAATAAAAACTGAATTTCATAATGTCGTTCACTATCGCAAACAGTTTGAGACCGTAGTGCAGTGGTCAATTGACAAGACGATGGAACGTGCGCTAGACAGGCAATATATCCTTTTTACTCTATGTCGGGGTACAACATGCATACTTAAAATATAAACCTGATCAAACTTAAGGCAGATACTTGTGCGTTGAAGATCAAATATAAACTACTCCAAAATTAAAGGCAATTAATTTTAACGTTGCTATTTATCTTTATCAAACACATCGAATATATGCAGGAATCCGTAGCATTTTCCAGACTAGGCAACTTATATCATTTGCAAGGTAGCATGTACAGAGCCTTCAATTTTGTCATTATATACATTTAGAGTGTGAGACATATATGTGAATCGAGAAGGGACCCTTGGATTTCAAAGTTGTATAATCGCTATATAAAAGAATGCTTTATTTTTTTAAATCTGATTCTATGTATGTCTACCGTCGCATAAATACGTTAGTAGTCTTTACAAGGAGGCAGCGAACATACGCATTTCGAAAAGAGGAGCCCTTGGATATCAAAACTCCATATGTATTTTCATTCATCTTGTAATCAATTGGCGGATTGGTCGAGTGGTTTACACTCCGGCCTTCCAAGCAGGCGGCCGGGGTTCGATCCCCGAAGTCGTCGTGCGCATCGATATTCAGAGATAGTAATTTTCCCCCGCCCTAATAACACCAACAACCCAGGTGGAGTATAAATTGGTCTGGGGTGGATGTTGCGGTATCTGTGCTGTAGCATTCAAGTGAGGTGGCACTATAGATGATGCCATGGGAAGCACGTTCCCACTTCAAACAGAACACATTAAATCTCTAGCACACACGCAGGCATACACCCATAGGGAGATGATATATAAGCCAGGTGATACAGGACTAGTAGTTCTATAGGAGACACGATAGTCTAGTGGTATGAGGTCGGGCTCGTGACCGGAGGTTTGCGGGTTCAAGTCACGTCACGGCACTGTGTTGTATCTTGTACAAGACACTTTGCTCCGCTTGTTCCAGTCTACTCAGCAGGGAGTTGAGAGAGATGTTGGCTGGTTTCAAAGGCATAATTAACCACGAATAAGGATTTGTGAACTGCTTTTAGACGACCTACGAACTAAGTCGTGATAAACCATTATATAAGTACCTCGAATTATTATTAGTAATAGTAAGCGCCTGATAAGGCAGCTCCAGCAAGTTCCTCAAAAAATGTACTGCATATGACTGATATGTTAATTTATTAGTTGTATATCTTTGCACTGTAAAGCGCTGTAGAGTGGCGTATGTTAGCTAAATAGGGCGCTAAATCAAATGTTGTATAGTATCAATACCGATAGTACCGTACTGGATACAATAAAGGTAATATTCTTCCAAATTTGGTCAAAACAGGCAGTCAAATTAGGACAAAATATTTTATATTAATTATGTCATATCATTTACAAAGTAAAGTATGACCATATATATACAGTGTGTATAGTAAAATTAGATCTAACGACCGACTAGAAAACTAAATCTTTTCTTTTTTCTATGCTTACCTACTTCACATGGACATTTTTTTTTTTTTTTTTACTTTTTCCTAAGTTGTTAGACAATAACTTATAAACTCATATTGCTATTGTTTGACTATATCAGTTTACCAAGGATATTCCACTCGCGCCTGATGCAATAGGCTTCGTGAAGAATCCAACATTGTCTGATAGTATCCACTGTGTGGCGTTTGTCCTTGACGCCAGCACTGTTGACGTCTTCCCGGAGAAAGTAATGGAGCACATCAAAACAACGCAAGCGCAAGTGAATCAAAGAGGTAACGAACTTAATTT
Source organism: Mizuhopecten yessoensis (assembly GCF_002113885.1). Classification (NCBI taxonomy): domain Eukaryota; kingdom Metazoa; phylum Mollusca; class Bivalvia; order Pectinida; family Pectinidae; genus Mizuhopecten; species Mizuhopecten yessoensis. The sequence continues at coordinate 245,520 of NW_018408827.1, forward strand.
GTTATCTTCTTTCCATTTCGATTAATAGTTTGTCACAATCGTAATAATCTTATTATTCGATTATTTAATGACAACGTTCGTATATGTCAAAATAAAATGGTAGATTATTATTATTTCTATTATGTAAAGAAACAGTTGAAGTTTTTGTCCTTTCAAGGGATACCCCGGGCTGTTTTGCTGACTAATATTGACCGAATTTGTGAGGAGGTCTCTGATGACGTCAGCAAAGTGTTCTTCAGTGCAGCAGTAGAAGAATGTGTGAACAAGGTATCTATGATGATGGGATTACCCCAGTCACATGTACTACCTGTCAAAAACTATCATCGTGAGGTACAGCTTGATCAAAACATCAACATCTTGGCACTCCTTAGTCTCGAACGAATCCTCAATTTTGTCGACGACTTCCTCTACAACAAACTTGATGAACGCGAGGTTGCGAAAGTCGAGCGCATTAAGATTAATGAATAAGGTTTTGCTGGAAAAATCAGAACTCAAACTGAAACTTAAAAAGCCCGAGTTTATGATACTCAATATTTGCAACCTTAACGGTAGATCATTAAATTAGTTACTTTTTTTACAAAATAATAGCTTATAAGTAGCATGATGTATTTTTATTTTGAAGTTTTAAAATTGTGATTGAGGTCTTTCTGACTAACACTATCTATAACCTTGCATTGCTTCTAAGATGCAAATCTTTTGCCAATATACAGTTGCCACAGATGAGGCACTTCTGCATAATCTTCTTGGAGAAAAGCATGTAAAACATTAGTATATACAGGTGAAGTAACCCATTACCATATCCTGGGGAAAAAACATATAACCATATCACAGGAAAAGCATATCCTAATAATACTAAATAATATGTTAGTGAGACACGAAAAACACAAACTGTAGTAACACAGTACCATATATAGTTAATAGAAATTATTGAGGCTAACATCATAATATACAGGACAAACACACAGAGATAAACACACAGGGAAAGTAACCCAGTACCACATATGCTCCTATAAATACTATATTACATACTGAAAATATCATCAATATAAACAGGACAAACACACAGAGAACGTTACTCACTATCCTGCAGAAGAAACATCTATTATAAATACTATATTACAGTTGAGAATAACATCAATATAGACAGTTAAGACACATAGGGAAAGTTATTCAGTATCATTTCACGGCACACAAAAAAACATATCCTTTATATACTTAATAAAAAAAACTTTGAGGATAACATTAACATAAACAGGATTAACATACAGGGAAAGTAAGCAAGTACCATATACACCGTGTAAAACATCTCGTAGAAATACTAGATTACTAGCATCAGTATATACAGGACAAACACACACAGGAAGTAACCCAGTACCACATCCCAGCACAATTACCTCTCTCATATATACTAAATTACATGTTGGTGATAGCATCAGTATAAACAGGACAAACACACAAAGGAAGTAACCCAGTACCACATCCCAGCCGATTACCTCTATCATATATATACTAAATTACAGGTTGGGGATAGCATCAGAATATACAGGAAAAACACACAAAGGAAGTAACCCAGTACCACATCCCAGCACAATTACCTCTCTCATATATACTAAATTACATGTTGGGGATAGCATCAGTACATGTATATACAGGACAAACACACAAAGAAAGTAACCCAGTACCACATCCCAGCACAATTACCTCTCTCATATATACTAAATTACATGTTGGGGATAGCATCAGTATAAACAGGACAAACACACAAAGGAAGTAACCCAGTACCACATCC